>NC_056728.1:1075134668-1075257168 GCF_019279795.1 Protopterus annectens | reverse complement strand
TACCAAGCAGGAGAGGACCCAGGACCGAACCCTGTGGTACTCTACTTGTCACTGGTCTGATGTCGGACTTGGAGTCTGCTACTTTCACAGTGTGGGTTCTGTCAGTGAGCCAGTTGGCAACCCATCTTGTGACATAGAGATTTATACCTAGTTAAGTGCGTTTATCTATAATTCCACAGTGGGGGATAGTGTCGAAAGCCTTGGCGAGATCTTGATAGGCTGTGTGAACCACCTTACCCTCATCTACAGCTTTGGTGACTGCTTCAAATAAGTCTATCAAGTTTAGGAGACATGATCTGCCTTTTACAAACCTAAACTGGGTGGGGTCCAGAGTTTGGAAATTACCAATGTCTTTATTTATAAGTTTCATGATGACACGTTCCATGGCCTTGCAGACCAGGCTCGTCAGGCTAATGGGGCAGTAGTTCCCAGGGTCTGTCAAGTGTCACTGTGCACCATTCAGTGGACACAAAGCCTGAGGTGAAGCTATGACTGAACATGGTACTTAGATGGGGTGTCAGTTGGTTCTGTAGTTCACGTAGAACGCAGCCTGGGATATTGTCAGGTCCCATGGATGCCGTGTTCTTGGTTTTGGAGAGTGTATTTTTTAACCTGTGTGGCCGTGATTACAGGAACTTAGCATTCTTCCCGTGTAGAGATGGGCCCTTTAGGGGGTGAAAGGGGGGTAAAGTTAGCACTGATCCTATCTAGTAGGATGTTGGCAATATTAGTTGGTTCTGTATATTTAGTGCCATTGTGCTGTAACTCAGAGCAGATCTGAGTGTTGCCACTGAGATTCTTAACATAGCTACAGAATGCTTTGTGGTTGTCTTTAGAATCAGTGGCAATTTTGTTTTCGTAACTAGCTTTGGAGGATTTTATGAGGGATCTCAGCTTCTTACTGAGGCTGACCAGGGAGTTCCTCCAATCATGGGATTTTACTCTTTTTTGCAACAGTTTCTTTCTTCTGTTGTAGAGTTTGTTTATGGCAGGGGACCACCAGATTGGCTTCTGTTTTTGGAGGATAGCATCTTGGTTCTGTTAGGGATAGCACGATCCATGAACTCGTGTAAGTGCGTATAAAGTGCATTTGTGTAGGATCCAACAGTCGTACCTCTATTGTCCATCTGCATGGGTGTCATGAAGTTTGCCACTTCTGTCTTAAGAAGCGTGAAGTTAGCTTTGGAGAAACTTCTTACGGTGGTTTCCCTAATGGGGGGTGGGGGCGGGATGTGGATGTCTAGGGTGATTAGCTTGTGGTCGGATATGACCTATGAGGAATTGACCTCTGGTGTGGAACACCGGTCGCCCATGTTGGTAATGACCAGGTCTAGGATATTGCTGCCCTTGGTTGGGCTGTGGATAAGTTGATCCAAGGCATTGGAATTTATGAATTCCAGACAACGTTGAGCAAAAGAGTTGGTGCATGAGTAGTTTTCCCAGTTAGTGGTGAGGTAGTTGAAATCACCCATTATTAGGGTGTTGGGTTGTACCCTAATATTTTCCAGTATCAAGAAATGAGGAGTGGGAATCCTGGGGCATAGTGGGGGATCTGTAGCAAGCTACAATTTGGATTGCGGTCTTGCCCAGAGTTAGTTGCACTTGGATAATCTCGGATGCACAATTCTGCTGTGTACTGCAACTCTTGCTTTTTCCTGAGGATCTCTCCCAAATCTTCCTTGTATTAATATTTGTATACCATACCAGCTTGAGTCAAAGCTATGACCTTGATTTTAAATAACTTGACCGAGACAGTTTATCTCAGGGTCAATTACTTCCTTAATAATGCAACAAGATATACCTACTATGTGCTATCAAGTTTCTCAAGCCCATTACTTACATTACTGTCATGAGTACACCTGACTTTAGAGCATGTGTGGCATTTAGTCTGGGTAGTGACAACTCTCGAACACAGTAAAGATAAATGTTAATATTGAGCTGGTACATAGTTAGCTGCATATAATTTCAGATTTCCTTTTGTTTAGTACCTTTACTTTTTTTCTGGCTAGCTATTCTTTAAAATGAACTTAGCAAGCCTAATAGTACATAAGATCAAGTGTTGGGGATGAATTGACTCTCCGTTTCATAATACAAGCATCTTTATAAGATTACCAATGCAGAAGATAATCTGAGCATTAATTAGTCTAACTGTAGCATTTTAATACGACAGTTGCTGATTATTTGCAGATTTGAAATAACTAAACAGGTTTTATTTTATGGAATAGTACTATCATATTTTGTTTTCAAATTTCTTCCTTTTCCAATTTCACACAGTCAGAATTAGCCAAACAGCATTAAGTATGTCACCATGGAATCTCAATGGTATATAGAGCTTCACAAAGAGAAAACTCTTCTATTTCTCAGTTTATAATGTGAATATTGATGTCTGTTGCTTATAAGACACTCTTAAAGCATATTTATGTTTACAAATGGATTCAATTAAAGATGTGGTTGGGAAGCCTACCACAGATGATAACCAAAAGTTGTGATATAGTCATAATTCTGAAAAATGTGGATGCTTCAGAATAGTTTCTTTTTTTCCCCTCTCCACATGACCTCAACGAGCGTCTCCTCCATTTACACAGCCTTGGTCTAGACAGAAGACATACATTCCATTTATGCCTGCCCAGGGTTGATCCACTGGCTTATCCGCTTGCCAGTGCAGAGAGTCAAGTGGTAGGGAGTTGACCAGCTTGCTGGTCCTATGAAGTGGCCTACCCAACCCCATTTGAGCAACCCTCCATCCTCTAAGCAGCTCCTTATGCTTCACTGTGTGATGCTAGCCACAGGAAATGTGCCTTCTCATGCTGAATCTCCTGGCTTCCATGCATGTGTACCATGTTAGCACATGCTTTAAAAGCTCGAGTTCCAAGGAAGCAAAATAAACTGTTCTCCTCTAGGTGTCAACCAAGTTGTAAGCCAGAGCTACCTAGCATCTCCCAGTCTGCATGTGTCAGCAGTAAATGCTCACACCCATCCTCCTCTGCCAGTTCCATCATTTTCCTGAGCATGTAATTGAATACAGGTGGCCTGTGCTGTAGTTAGGCCTTCATCACTGTATGTTACCAGAACTGGCTTCAAATACATTTAAGTTGGAAGGGATCCAGGCAGGAGATTTGTTTTACTGCAAGCTTTTCCAAACCATGGCCTGTAGGCCACATTGCAATCTGAGAAAACATTCAGCGTGGCCTGGTGTAACATGTATGCATGTACAGATTTACCTATTTAAAGTACTTTTGCTCTTTTTGTGAACTTTCACTTTAATGTACTTCTTGGGCTTTTCCTTGTTCATGTACTGAACACTGCCATCTGTCTTACATGTTTACAGGGCTGCTCTCAAAGGGGAAATACATTGACTTTTTTTTTATTTTGCCTACAGATGTTCGACTAGAAATGTTGACCGTATCTAGGACGACACCTTAAATTGCTTTCATCCATCAATGCACTGAACCAAGGATATGTAACAAGGCAAGTCAGTCAGACAGAGTAAGCAGTGATGCATCTACAATTTCCCCCTGCCCTTCACTTCACACTGCAGATCTTATTTACTTACTTTCCTGATGGGGCCTGTTTTATCCAAAGGAAAGTTTATTAGGTTTCTCCAGACAACAGCATGTCAGTTTTGAAAAATTAGTAGTCCTTTGGCTAAGGTTAAAAATGGTGCCTTTATGAAATGAATTCAGCTTTTCTGATTTAAGTTTACTTTTAAAAGATATAAAGTGAGCATGCAACTTCCTATCTTTTAGTAGAAAACTGTGAATGGGGGGGCAGGCACAGTTAGGGTACTGTTACCTGGTACAAAAGGTTTGTATAGTTTGCCTGTCCAAGATGCCAGTTTTTAGATACACGGTGAAGTTAGTGGATTACTCCCTCTTCAAGAAGGTACCAGCAAGTGCCAGGGTGACCTGAAAGATACAGTGAAAAGTGTCACAGTAGTTGTAGTTTTGCAGAAATGTCAGTCACTGATTCCTGCTTGAACATAATCTCTTTGTAGCTAAACTACGTGTTGAAAAATCACTGTAATGAGGACCGTGCTACTTGTGGAAATGGCAAATGATTTCAGGAGGGTAGCAGAGATGAAGCTGAATTTCATTGCTGTGGTCATTTTTTTCTTTCACTTTCCTCACAATCTAACATCAGATGCATACATAGAAAGTAGCTGTCCTCTTGGGGGAGCTGGGAAGCAGGCTGTGTGAAAACATAGCCAAATTCAAGAACACTGGTAATTTTTTTTCTAGGTGCTTTTTGCCCCATGCCTCCTGACCATCAAGCCTTCCTCAATTACAGTCTGCCATTTGTTCCTGTATCAAGACACTATCCCGATAAAGTATGGGAGTGAGAGATAGCTAGAAGGACCACCATACAGGTAACCACAAGCTACCCACTTCCTGGCAGGGAGCCAAAATGCTTTCCCACTGCAAATGTAAGCTTCTGTATACTCAACAGTGAATGCTATCACTGAACTTTAGCTTGAACTGAAAGCTCAGCCCAGGGAGCAAAATGGTTGCTTCCCTAGTGGCGGCACCAGGAGAATAAAGTCTTCATCTCAAAGTGTCTTTTATTTCTGATCTATAGAAGCAACTAAAGGCTATATGGGTAGCTAATGTATCAAACCTTGAAGCTACATATTCAAAATGGGGCAGTACATCATCTAAGCTTTTGGCTAATTTACTGAAACTGAATCACCTGCATAATAACAACAGCCTAATTGTAGTCAAAACTCCTCCATTTTTAGACCCCATAAAAAGACTAAACATGTTCTTTCTTGCATATTAAGAACAGTATTCATTCAGAAATCTTCACATATCCCCTCGTAATACTGAATATTTTTTAATACCTTTCAGTCTAAACTTGTCCCAACAAATCTTTCATTGTCTGGGTTCTCCATTTACTAAACCCGAAGTATAAGAAGATGCAGAAATATTAAAACCAGTTAAGGCTCCTGGACCTCAAAGTTTCATACTCTCATTCAACAGCAAAAAAATTCTAGCATCAATCTTGGTCAAGTATGTAATACATATGGTCTTTTCAAATTAGAAATCCTTATTTTAAACAATTGGGGACAATATTCATCCTAAAACCTAACTGTAATTTTATGTTGATAAAAAATAGGTCTATCTCACTGACTGATGGAGATATAAAATAATGACAATGACCTTACTCAAAAGATGATAAAATAAAAGAAACTTGCATTTATTAGTAAGCGCTTTCTGTGTGGATCAGTGCCTCACCTTCATCAGACTGAAACAAAATGAAAATCAATTAACATTCTTTATATAGAATATGCCCTTAAGAGATGATTATTTGACAGGTACTGCTTTTTCTAGTATTTATACATAATGGCATATACAATGATGCATTCGTATTTATTCATTAATAATTATTATTACTTATTTATATCTTATTAGATTATTAGGTTTGTATATTTATATATACATTATAATATATATATATATATATATATATATATATATTCATTTATTAGTAACTACATCGGCGATAGATATTTATACATAATTAACTAATTGACTTTTACTATATATTGTTTATTTTAATGTACTAACTAATTTATAATTAGTTTCATTATTAATTTTGCTATTGCTAGCTTAGTCAACTAGCTATAAGGCTTGATGTCTTTTTTATTTATGGCAACTATTATGGATTTTTTGAATTAATATGTTTTGCTGCTTTTTATTTTTAATTAATTCAATAAGATAAAGGAAATGTGTTCATGTTTGCACATGACTTCAAGTTAAAAACAGTGTAACTTACCAGTATATTACTTGAAGAATGTGCATGAAGGCTTTCCCTTTTAAGAATTAACTGGGTTCACTAATTTAGGTTTTAATTCATTGATTGTTAGATTTTTTCTATATAAAGAATGTTAACTGATTTTCATTTTGTTTCAGTCTGATGAAGGTGAGGCACTGATCCACACCGAAAGCGCTTACTAATAAATGCGAGTTTCTTTTATTTTATTGTCAGTTTGCTGGCTCTCATTGCATTCATCCTCGCCTACTTTTCAGTAGTTTGGTTTCTTGTTTTTCGTTTGAGAGAGTCTTACTCAAAAGATGTCATTTTATAGTGAACCATTTAATATTAAAATTTCAGTAGTTTTACAGAACTGCCTTAAATACAAGAGAACATTATGTTGAATCTACTTTTACACCATAACTCAGGTAAACCTACTCAAGAAGCTATTTTCACTTTAACTACAAACAAGGCACCTGAAAAAGTCCATAGCCCCTATTTACTGAAACTTTTATATGGATATAATTTACCTCCTTAATTTCATTTCTTAATCAACAAACCTTACAACGTCACACCTACTTCTCTTACTATCAGTGGTATCATTTCTTCTCCTATTAAAATCAACAGCAGCAAAAGAAGGGCTGCCCTCTTTCCCCCTTTCTTTCCTATTCTTTTCTTGAATTATTCTTCCAAAAATTCATACAATATTCTCTGAAAAGCAACATTAAATTTGTCACTTTCTACACACAAATACATCACTTGAATGTGATATACTAATCTACCACAACAGCCAATTGATTTCAGCTAACATAATAGAGGCCTACAGTAAGACTGAAATTTACAAAGTACATTTAGACCACTTTATTGTCATTAAACTATCAAAACAATGGTATCACATCCCTATGTGCTAGTCAAATTAATATTTCTCTATATCAATTAAAATACTTAGGTGTCAAGTATAACCCAGATCTGTTTTTTTTCCTAATGTAAGTAAAACTATTCTATCAACCAAATCGGATTGAGAGAGATGGGACAAATTAAAATTCTACTTCTTAACCAGAGTCTCTAAACTGAAAATGAACATATTCAGGAATTATTTTATTTCTGGAATAACTGTATTTGCGATATCCCTATGAGAAATTTTTAAATAATATATTATTGTCAATTTTTTTTTACAGAGTGGCAGGCCTCACAGAATCAATCTTAACAAATTAGCAGATTTGAAATTAAAATGGGGTCAAAATTACCTACCCTATGTTAAGTTTTACTCACTGAATAAACTGCAAAATATCAGGCCACTGGTCCTCATCATATAGTAACCCCCACTCTAGGTCTCTGCTCCTACATTCTACCAATAAGTCATGATTTTACTCAATGTGCACAACACTCGGCATGAAGATACTGCCATAAAGATTTACATTCATTCCACCATATTGCTCATTTTGTCATAATAAAACTGCATACACCCTTTATTTATTGTTGGATTACTCCAGAATGAAACCATTTGGCCTGATCAGTGTTCCATATTGAAGAAATTCAAACTACAACTGCTGAATGCTAACTAGCTCTTCTTTAATTTGATCTTGAATATTCCCACAGCAAACCAGAATATGGAAAATAATACAATTACATGGTTCATTTAAGTAGGAGTAAAATTGTTCATAGTGAAACACTGGACTATCTTAGCAGTTACTGGATTAACAGAGCAATTATTCCCCTAAACTACAGAAAGTCTTAATACAAGAAATTGTCAGACTTTTGAAATAAATTCAACTGTGTGTATACAAGATTTTCTATCACAAATGCAGTCTATGCCGAATTCACTAATTAGTTTTCACACTGCTATTGCTTTTTGGACAATAATGCATTCGGGAAGGATACAGGTGCTCACATATCTTAGCTAAACATTATTAAACTTGACTGTTCTGCACTCATCTGCTAGTTACAAAATCAATTCAAGTACAACAGTTCTACATAAGTTATATTAAATTGTTGCCAATATTTGTGAAGTTAATATATGTTGTTGTCTTTTATATATGTTTCTATTTTTTTCTAGTTGGAAATGTTTCAATTAATATTTGTTTATAAAGAGTAGCTTTTTATGTATATACCTTATACAAACATATTTTAATATAAATTGGGGTGAATGTAAGCATTCATGGGTTCAGTCAGTAATATACTGCATTATATAATAGATGTGTTATGTAATTATGTTCATAATACCATGTAACACTTCAACAGCTATGTTTATCACACATACTGCGTGACTGTTCTGGAGTTTGCTGTCCAGAAGGTCCTCTTTGTAGTGACTTAATGTTAAGTAAAATGCAAAACACGCATATATCTATAAATAAAATATAAATAATATTTAAATATCTTTAACAGTCTAATTATGCTCATGAAGTTAGCATAGCCAAAGGAAGTGACTATCTAGGTTTACTTTTTTATCTGTGGCTAGTGAATTTTTCTGGCATTGAAGACACAGAAAAGTGGAATTTGGGCTGTTTATTCCTTTGTTTAAAATCCAAGCATACCAATTTACAACCTCTACTCCACATGCTATGTTGGTTACCTAGTCAAAACATATTACATTGCTTTGAAATGATTTTCTCATGCAAATCCAAACTGCCTTTGTTATCATGTCTTAATCATTAAAATAATCAATTGTGTGGCATATGAATTTATAAGGCTGAAACTGGAACATGGGAATAATTTTGGAATGTTTAACTAATAACACTTTCTAACTAGTGAAACAGATTGTTGTTTCAGACTACTGCTTTATATCAAAAGTATATACCCACTAACTCTCTGATCTTCCAGGGTAGTTACCTCCATTTTGTTCTACTGCTTATGCTTCAGTATGAAAGGTGATAAGACACTATGGAAGAAAACTTCTTTATGAGATATCTCCAAAAGAGTATCTATGCATGTATGGTGATGCAAAGCATTCCCTTTTGTTAATAAGTTCATCGCCATATCTATCCCAGCCATTACAGTTACTTTCTCTCCAAGGGCTGAAGATTAATGACTAAAAGGTGAAGACACTGTATTTATGTTTTAGTAAAGTATAAAAAAGAGAATCTTCTTCTCATTTCAAGACACAGAACTGATAAACAGACGATGGAAGCTGACAGGAAAGGTGAAGCAATCACCTTGATCAAGTCTTTACTATTCAGACCTATCTCCTTGGTTAGGAATGTGTGGAAAGATTATATAACGAGATTTAAAAGAATTTTCTAGAGGCACAAAAGAAAACGTGTCTATGTGAAAATCACGGTCACAGGGTTCCCTAGTGCTATGTAGGTGCACAACACGTGAAATTAAATGACTGCGAACCTCACTTAGGAAGGTAGTCAGCAGCCTAATAGAATAAACACTTCATAGCTGCATAAATTACATTGTCTAGAAAGAAATGGTTCTGATAGTGATCAGCCACCCAAGATACACCAAGTTAAAGGAATCAAAAACTTTTATCTAACTGCGTCTACTTTGGTCCTGCCAGTGTCTGACTATATATATATATATATATATATATATATATATATATATATAGTCATTCATTCATTGTCATTTGACCTACTTTATTCATCTCAGAGTCCCAGAAGAGCCATAGTCAACTCTAAAACTCAATAGGCATTAGGCAGAAAAGCTAATGCCAGATAAGACATCCTCCTGAATGGGTACACTAACACTAGTGCATGGTGCGCACATACACTTACACACACACACACATACATATACACAGTCAGTTTGGCCAATCAACAATTTGCCTACAAATTTTTCTAGGATGTGGAAAGAAACTGGCATGAAGTAAAAACAGGAGAAGGACATGTACACATCACAGAGAATGCATTTGAGTTTACAAATGTGCAGCATGTAGTTACTGATTCCTAAAGTTGTCATAGTTGGTTAACACTGACAGGTGTCTTAAAAGAGAATGTTAATGTCATCTGAATAAAAAATATATATACTTCATGCTACCTGCAGAATATACATACAGAGATGGTACCTACCATAAATATAATCTTCCATGGCATAAATTTCAACCTACACCTGACCAGAGACACAATGGGTTTCTGGGTAAGCATATTAATGGCCAGAAAAATTCCATATGGCACAGGAGGACTGTAGACTGGAAGCAAAATCCACTGGATTGCAAAAGTCACTTATCATACATGAATATACCTCAAAATTAAAATAATAAAAACTAGTTTTGGAAAGATAAAGGAAAGAACTCAAAAAAAGAGTTATGGGATTAAGGCAAGAAATAAATATTGCACAGCAGACAGAAGATATATACCACACTGCAGAATATGCATTCCTTAAAAGATGACATGAATATCATGATGACTTCTGAGGTACGTCTCAAGTACCTTATGTCTGATTTTTATAATAGTAGTAACTAGACATGAAGGTAAAGGAAGTAAAACATATGGCTGGCAAGCCGCCCCCTCCTAGTTAAAAGACTGAACTTGAATGGTGCAGAATGAGAGTCTCCTAGGTCAGAGACTCAATTTTGGGGGGATTTGAATCTACTATATGTATAAGAAGAGAAAGATAATTATTTTCCTTTTTATCCTTCAACTGATGAAAAATTACTTCTCTGAGCAGTTGGAAAATCATAAAGTTATTAATTTATCCACTATAAGCTAAATGAATCTTGACTGTGTGCAAGGTGTTACACATTTAGAGCAGATGTGAGGCATCTCTGCATTTGGTATGTGATGCAAGAAGTTTACATTCTAACATTTCTTATACTCTTACAATAAAGCCCTCATCCATGCTTTATGCAGTAAAATTCTTGAACATGTGGTTGCATTTTGCTGTGATCTGTAACGGTATTCGAAGGTCTACATAGAAACATAGTGTACAGACCAAAACTCTAATCTCCTTTAGATAGATACAAAAAATGAGTTTTGGCTTGCTTGCCAATTACATGGCTGACTAACTGGAAAAATACAGCATAGCACATGTGTAAGAGAAAGTCTAAAGAGCAAGAAGAAATGCACAAGGTTCAAGACTAAGGATAATTAAAGCAGTATTCCTCCTGAGCCCAAACACATTAGGCTATCAGGCACCAGCTTTTCTGGCTAACTATGGAGATACATATATGCCCAAGATAAAGTATCGCTAGGTTGAAAAAGATCTTGGGAGATATGAAACAAATGGCTACCACAGAAGAGTGCTGCAAAGCTGTTGTTTGACTGTGAGTTGATGAGAGGGAGATCAGACAGTTTGAGACCAGTACTCCATGTCTGAAGATGGCAACAGTTGCTGCTTGCATACTCTGTACTGTTTTTTCCACATTAAATTTATTAGTCTTGCTACTTACTGACTTGGTTTATTTGGACTTATGCTATCTGGTGTGGATGGTGTTGATATTAACACAGTTTAAGTGCACAATTCTGTGATGCCACTTTACTCCTCTATTCCTGATATGTCTTCAGTGTTTTAGCAGTATGAGAGTTAGACTTATTCACTGTAGTTTGGAGGTCATTTTTCCAAAACAGATTGGGAAAAGACTTATTTTATGGCTATGGATTATTATTATTATTATGGATTATTATTGTGCTGAATGCACTTTGGAAGGTTTGGAGATGCTGGAGTGTTATGGACTTTTGGATAGATGTTTTTTACTGCTAGAGGTTGTTTGGACTGTGTGATCTACTGAGTTGAACTGGGGATTTGTTATAGCCTGCTGTACTGTGGAAACTGGATATCCTTAAGACAGCTTATGTTCAGGCAGGTAATGGATACTCTGGATAGTCAGTGATTGACTGATTTAGTTGATAAAATCAGGGATGACTTTTAGTCTGCTATGCTATGGATATGTCTGGGAACTTAGAAGAATTTGCTGCAGTAAAATAGGCAGCTGATTTTGTTTGGTGAACTGTCTGTAAAATTATATGTAATATTGTTTGAAGCCAATGAATAGTTTGTAATAATACTTTTTTTGAAAGTACATTTAAACTGTTCACATATTCATGCTTAGGAAATAAGCACATAAATACACTAGAACTTAAATCTAATAAGAAATCTTGCATGGTAGGTAGTCACTTGTCCTAACAACTACCTACCTCCATGGTCGGTACTTATTAGGATAAGTGAGCAAATACTGCTATGAAAACCTGTAAATTCTGCATACAGTGTTTATGATAAATGAGACTAGAAATATCATGCTGCTTACATTTTGTAGTACTAGCTGAATGGCTTCTTTTCTGAAAACAGCGGCCTAAACTATGGCAAGGATGTCTTTATAAAGTACAAGAACTAAGACTGTACAGTACAGCTGCATCTACTTTTATGACAAATATTACAACTGCATTGCTTGTGGTACCACCCTAAGATCCTCCCATTCATGTGTGCCGAATTTGTTCACCAACCTAATGTGTGATATCCATGTAAGATTTCTTAAAGTACCCACATCAACACCACATTTTTCTCCAAATTCCTTGCTCAGAAACATCAACTACATTTCACTACCATGATTTTCATGTGAATCATTGATGTATTGATACTAGTCTTCCTAGCTAACTTTTTAACATAACATTTTGATGAAAAGAAAATAGCCCAGCACTCATATAAAGAAATGCCCAAATGCTAAAAATGTTAACACCCCTAGTAAAAATGGCAAAATCAAATATAAATATCTGAGTAGATAAAAAATGCATGGCATGAGGTGCCAACTGCATACATGCAAGACCATCTATAATGGGTTCCACAATAAAATAACAAGTAACATGCATAACCACATGAAGCAGATCTGCATCAGTCTCATGGGGGGAAGAACAGCATCATTGGAAGCACTTCTTTTTCTTTAACCAGATATTTGCAGAATACTAAAATTAGATACAATGTATATATTACACACAATTATAACAATATTATGCATAAGTAAGATGTGCCTCCATCTTTGCTGGCAGTCAGGGCTATATTCCACAGGTATTACCATTGCTTGGCACTTAGATTTTCTTCAGGCAGTCTGATGCCTTCCCTTATTTCCATGGTGCTGCTTGGTTCCTATATCTGCATTTTTGGCACATAACTAATAAGAATAGGAAGTGAACCAAACAAGACAGTCTATGCTTGACAGTTGCCTGCTGTTATTTGCTAAGAGTCAACAGCAGCAAAATGACTACAAGCTATAGATCCTGAATGGGGATGGATGAGTGTGGATGTGTTGCCTGATGTCAAAAATGGCTGCACGTCTTAAAGATCTACCATTAGGGTAAGTATATAACTTTTGTATATGGTGAAGGTGGTTTCTCTTCAATAACAGTCAGGACTGAGTCTCCAGCTTCATACCAGTTTAGTCCTGGCCAGACAAACATACCTCTGATCTCCCCAAAGGAAGAATGTACCCAGGAATCAATATATAGATCAAGGTGTTGACTGGAAGTGTTACAAGTTCATCCAAATTGCTGTTGAGTCATTCTACAGAAAGGCAGCTATATGGCTACCCTCTTGTCAAGTGAACCTTAAGTGGTAAGGAATGGCCTGTTTTAAGGTAAGAATATTTTATGGAATCTAATATTCATCTTGAAATGGATACCAGAAGGTATATGGCAGAAATTTTTAATCTCACTAAATGTAAAATGTTGGTATGCTGGGGACATTACTCTTTCTTTTGCTATTTCAGAAAGAATACGGGTATGTCGGCGGACTGGGTTAGGGTGGTTTCACCTGCCACTTTAAGCATGAAGGAAATTATTATATTTATCTGCATGCTGTTTTATGAAATGTAAAACAATGAAGCTTTACAAATAAGGCCTACAATGCCGAAAACTCTTCTGCCATAAATTGTATCCAAAGTGAATAGCAATGTCAAAGATATGTATTTGAGGTCTGTCATGGTAACTGGCTTCAAGGTTTTTTTTTGTCATCTCCTCTAGCAGAATAATGTCTCTTACTATGGATTGTAACATGAAGATATCTTTTAAGAATGCTTGATGAACTTAGAGATGAAAAAACATAGCAGGTGTTGACCTTCATGGAAATTTGATATCGCCACAAAGTGCACTTGAAACAAAAAACAAATCAGGCCTTTCTTACAAAGTTATGCAAAGTATTTTAAAACTTTGTTCACTGGTGCTTGTATCTTTTCCTCTTTTTGGTGTTAATGTCATTTGAAAGGAATCCAGGATCCCCTAGACATTAGACATAAAACTTGGGATTGCTTGTTATGTTTAAAACTGGAGGAGCCAGGATGACAGCCTTAAGGCAACAATGTACAAATGATGTGGTCCTGAAAAATATGACAACAGGCACTTTAATGGAATGAGCCTTCCACAGTGTATGGGACTAGTAGCTGGAACCACATTTGTGTTAGCCAATAAATAGCTATTAGTATCATCTTGCTTGCCCTTCAGAACTCTCTATCATGAGTGGAAACAGTGGAAATGCATACAGAAGACCTAGCAGACAAGCTTCCAATAATGTCCTTCATCTTGATGTTACTTGTTGGTATGTGGCACAAGACAATTTGCCATTTCATATTTGATGGTGGTAATAAAAACAGATCTGTTACTGGCTATCCACACAGTCTGAAGATTCTGCTGTTTTGTGGTTTGGTTGCCACATGTTTGGGAGGAGGTTCCTGCCCAGCTAGAAATGTAATGTCCCCCTAGAATGTGCATGCCCATCAAGACATGTTTGTGGGATATGGTCCAGTACCACTGCTTGATGGCGCCTTTGCATACAAAGCACTGTGCTTCCTGTTGTCTGTTGATGTACTAGAACATCAACATATTATCGTGATGGCTAGAGGTCCTTTAGGTGGAACACTCTGAATGGCTTGTATAAAAAGGATGATGACTCAAATTTTCAAAACAGTGATATGGATCTGTGATTTCTTGCATGATTAAGAGCTGTGTTTTCTGTTGAGCTCAGGAATGCTGGGCCATTCTGCCCAGAAAATGCCCCTCATATGTTAGTGCAGAAGCATCTGGTGGGGAGCACAGTAGTGAAAAAGAGAGTAAGGAATAGTTTGCCTACAGACAGCAGGATGGACTATGGAACCACCTGTGTATGCTTACTATGTATCAGTATGTGGCAGTGATTCTCTGCAACAGTGATTCCTCATGCTGCTGTTGCCAGTGCAGTCTAAGCACTCAATGCAGTGGCTGCATATGCAATCAAGAATGAAATTCCATAAGTGCCACATAACCAAATGTCTGAGTACAAATTTTGCCATGTATCCTTGGGCCCATAGGAGTTATTAATAAAAGGAAAGTTATAAGGCTATGATTCTGCGTTCTGGCAGAAATGTTCTGCAGACCTTGGTATAGAAGGTACATCCAAGGAAGGTAATATGCTGTGTGGATGTAAATTATGACTTAGGTATACAGTAGATGGAATAGCCCGATCAGACACTAACCCCTCTAATGGGTGGATGGCTCATGACCTGCATCACCACAAAGGCCACCACACCTACCTCATGTGAGGGCATGGTACATTACACCTGCAAGGAAAACTGCCATATTCATAGCTGGGGAAGCAGAACGCAAGTCTGTGGGTCACTGCATGTTTTGCTGCCCCTCCTCTAAGGAGGTCATAGCACCAGGCAATCTTCACTGCCTCCCCACCTCTAGTAAGGTCTTCTCATCCTCTCCAAGCAAAATCCAACAGGATGTCAGAACTACTATTTGAATCCAGAGCACCTGGGTTGTAGTCTGTAGCAAAAAAAAAAAGAAGCATGCAACCTCTTTGGGCTGGTGAGACCTCTTAGATGGCTCTTTTCTAAAAGAAAGTCATTACTTCTTGACCTGTTTTTTTCTTTTGATGGGGTGGGGTTTCAGAAAGGGGCCTGGGTTGCAAAGAGACTGAAATGAGGATGATCATGAAACCTCTGGATATTATTCCATTGATGCATTTGTCATGTGCAATCTCTGATGACTTCTCAAAGTGGAGGGACAATCTTTCCTACAATGCCTCCAGAGGAAGTCTTCAAAAGCACTGTGGACTGTCCATGAACTACCTATAGCCGCTTTGCTGGTGGTAACTGCCTCAACCTCTGCAGCTGTTTTTGCTGAAGTGGCCTTGATTTTGGCTCGTTCTTGCCGTCCCCACCCCACTCCACCACCACCAGTGATTTTGCTGTGCTCTGTTGTAGAACTGCATCCTCTGCATCTCTGTATCTTTGTAAAAGGTTTTTTTGAATGCTAGAACTTGACACCAACAGTGGAGTCAGTGTTTTGTCCTGCCTGGCAATACTTTTACAGTGCCTGTCAGCCTCACTGAACAGCAGAAGTCTTGTAAGGGTGAAATCTCAGAATGCTGTCATAGTATCTTCTGTCAAGTTGGTGAGCCTTAGCCATACATGCTAATGCATATCAGTGCCTGCAATTATCAGTCTAAGCAAAGCCTTAGCCATGTTACAAACAACATGTACAATGCAGTTTGTAAAGCTGGAGGAGGTGACTGCCTGGGCTTTGATGTCTTCCTTCTGGGGCTCACATGACAATCCCTCTGTCACCTGCAACACTATTAACGACTTCTTTCTGGAAATATGCTACATGGGTTTAGTAGTCCCTCAAGTATAAGATGGAGGAAGTGAACACTCATTTCTGGAACCAAATGATCACCTTGGACTTCCTGTTTGGTAAAGACATAGCACCCTCCAGTGTAAGCATCCAGTTCAAGACTGCTACTGCCATAATAAAGTCTGTTGTAAGTGACTACTCCCTGGGTAGACAAACAAGCCAATCAGCCTTATTGGTAATGCGGACTTCTCTGTCAGGGTTACCTCATGCAACCTTAGAGGCAACTTTCATGACTGTCCACCTAGAACATTGGAGGATAAAATGCACATGCTTCATGCAGCCTTCTCTGGGGTAAGGGAACTGGATCTTTTTTACATTCTCTGAATTTAGGACCACTCATTGTCTAGACTGATGACAGGAGACTCAAAGGTAAGAGACTAGATGTTGTGTTTTATACAGTGCCTTACATGGACATTTCATGAAAGTTTACACCTCCAATAAAGAACATAGCCTTGTAGTTGCTTGACTACCTTAAGGAGGCTGCAAGAGGATTCGTGGGGCATATCAAAGCTCACTTAAGTCTGATGTACATATGTTATTGTCAGGACCTGTGTGATCAACTGATTTAGCAGGGTTTGCTGAACTGACTTAATGGCAACTGCTGCATGAACATTAAACATCCCATCCTGGCATGAAACTTGGTGTGAAGCTTATAGAGTTGCTGATGCTAGTGGAAGGGAAGCTGGAATAGCACAGGTCCCGAGTCATGGCAGGGGGACACGGTTTGACAATTAAAATTATAAAATTGGGGCATGCTGGTCATGTAAAAGAGGCACCAAGTATTGCATCTGTGCCAGAACTGGTAGATGGAAGCTCAATGCCGAACACTTGTGTTGCAGGGGTATCGGTACTGGATTATGCCTTAAGAGAAAAGGTAACAAGGCTTCGGTATGTTCACTGGTAGCAAGTCTAGTAGCTTGATCCCTACCAGCAAGAGGGTACTCAAGAGAATACAAATGCAAGAAGGAAAGGAAAAGAATAGCTATGGCAGCAAAGCAAAGTCATACTTCTGCCCTTGTGCCACAGGGCTGGCAGGGTGAGGCATCAGCATGTCATCCCTCACTTCCTCTATAGAAAAAGACAGCTTTTTGAATCCAATCACTTGAAGAGATGGGGCCTGGGGCAATGCCCCCTATATTGATGGTTCTTGCTGCTGTTGCTGAGGAGAGGGCTTTGGCAAAGAACCAAACTCTTGCTGGTCTGATGCCACCAAAACTGGAACCTCCATCATCTTGATGTGCACTGGTACTGAAGATTTTGATGATAGAACAAACTTTGACTTAGATGGTATCAGTTCAGACAAAGAAGTCTTAGGAGAAAGGGTCCATGCTGAAACATGTTCAGCACGGCTTTTAGCTGCTTCTTACATTTCTTTGTCAGAAACATCCAGAACGGAGAAAATGGTTCTGCCTCATTATCTGAACTGGGCTGTTTCCGTGATTGGGTTGACAGTGTTTTCTGCATGAGGTAAGCCTCTATTTTATCTTGCCAGTGTTTCTATGAGTCCCAGTTAACACACTGAGAAACTGAGCAAAAGGATACTCATGCTTTAAGGCAGTGGGATACTACACCTTAAACAGGGGTTCCAGCATGGTGCCCCAAGAATGAACAGGCTGCATACTAATGTACAGATGTGCATACTAACAAGGATAGGACTGGAGAAGAAAACAGGCAAAAAATGCACCAAAAGTAAGAAAAACAACAAAAAAACGGTATGCAACAAAAATTTAGTAAACTCAATCTGCGGCACCAATACAGCAAACTTGATGTCAATAAAAAAAAAAAATCAAGGTCTGTGGCTGAAGTGACATCATTCATGTATGATCTTGTCTTACAACAGTGAAGAACTGGACAGAGGAAAGCCAAGTGGCATCATGACTGCTAAGGGAGGTGCCAGACTGCCTGAAGAAGCTGTAAGTGCTTAGTGGTCCTGATGCCTGCAATGTATAGTCCAGATTATCAAAAATGGACAACTTCCCCCTCAAGATACTCCTTTATGTAGCCATCTACCATAAATTAAAGTTATCTACTTTCATAATAGATACAAAAAAACAAATTCAAAACTCCAAGATAAACAAAACATGCAAGGAGGCTAGATTCAATCCAAAATTTATTCACAAATTCCACAGGTAAAAGCACTTTCAGTTGGCAAATAGACAACCTTCTTCAGACATTACATTCTAGAATTAAATGAGAATTTAAACAAAACAGCATGATGACATCATTTCATCCTAATCATGAATTAAAGTCACACTCACCTTATATTAACTAGATTACTTGGAATATAAAATGTAAAATGTAAAACCACAAGACCTCCATATAGTCATTCTTATAGAAATAGAAAGCACTGTGTTATAAGTAATTATACACTCTGCAGCTATTCAGCTGAACTGATGATGAAGGATGTCACTTCTCTACTGGAATTTTATGCTCTGTATTGTAACAGGTGCACTGGCTAATCATTTGGAATCTTAATGTCTATTATTTTAACTTAGTTTATGGTTATTCCTGGTATCTATACTTTTGTAGTTACGTATTACTTTTTATGCAGTTATGTTGTTAAGATGTTGTGTATTGTGGAGCTTTTCTCCCCGGGTCTCCACTGAAAAAGGGCTTCGGCCCAGCTGGACTAACTCGGCCAACAAATGTCAAATAAATAAATAAATGTACACGGACAACCATCTACTACTACCACCTAGGAACACAATTTGTGAGAGATGCAATTACATTAGGAATCTATAGTCCAAGCTCTCTCCCCCTCAAGTCAGTATATCTGGCACCGAAAAGGTTGTCAACACAATCACTACACCTCAGACACCACCCATACCTACATAACACACACCTACATATGCGGAGATCCTCCACATAAACATACCCAAACAAAGGAAACCTCTGAGGCAAAAACACATGCAATCTCCACAGCCGTCCACACCACATACCACACATAGTCCACACACCTGTGGCTCAAAGCCACTAAGGCTTCACCATAAACCCAACATATTAGTCATAGCAGACTCCATTGTGAGACACACAGACAGGCCTTTCACCAGGCTGGATAAGGAGAAAGTCACGGTTAGTTGTCTGTCAGGTGCCATAATCCACCATATCACATACGCACTGAAGTCTCTCAACAACAGGTACTGTTATGACTCTGTCATAGTCCATGTTGGTGTGAATGACTTGAAACATACCTCTCTGGACTATATGAAGAGAGACATGATTGAGCTTGCTGATTGTGTTTCCCAGGCAGGTATATCCCTAGCCTTAAGCAACATACTGCCGTCACCCAGAATGATGCCTCAATATAAACAGAAAATGAGTAACTTTAACAACTGGCTTAGTTTCTGGTGTCATTCCAGGGGGATCCAGTACCTGACAGCCTGGGAAGATACGATCGACAGACCACGATGCCAGAGATGGCCTGCAACTGTCTCACCTAGGCTTCAGGTTTCTGGCAAAGGCTCTTGCCTCCCCTAGAGTGCCTTTTTTAGGAAAAGTGATGAGGTTAAAACTACCAACATAAACATTTCAGCAAAACACAAATTAAAAGTCATGCTGCTAAACGCTAGGAGTCTAAACATGAAACTGCACTCATTGCAAGCATTCCCAACCCTGGAAAATGCTGACATCTGTGTAGTCACAGAAAACTGGTTCAAAGCTGTGGACAACACCCCAACCTTACCTGGCTACTCATCCTATCATACATTCAGACCCCAAACTCTGAGCAGTAAAGCTAAAGGAGGTGGAGTTTCAATATACACTAAAGACATACACACCTCCAGGCTGGTCAAACAGTATGATGCACAGGAGACACTCCAGGTGCAGTTAACCATTGACAAGACCCCTATTCAAATCATAGCTAGCTACCAGCCCCCAAATCTGACTCAAGATGCTCAATCTGCCTATTTGGACCTGCTGGAATCTATCAAGATTCAACCCTTTACTATGATCCTGGGAGATTTTAACTTCCCAAACAGATTGGAAGAACTATTCATGCCAGAACACAAATGCCCAGAGATTCCTTGATTTTGTCAGTGCAAATGCCTTGGAACAGCTAGTCGATATACCCACAAGAGATGATAATATCTTGGACTTGGTATTAACCAACATGAGTAACCACTGCAGCATCTCTGTAGTATCATCCTCCCTGGGAAGATCCAACCACAAAGTGGTAACTTTCGAAGTCACCATCTCCTTCACCCCCCCCCCCCCCAGCTAGGATCAGACATAAAAACTTCTCCAAAGCTGATTACAGCCTACTGAGGGATGGTATAAACAACTTCAAAGCCCCCTCCCCCTCTGTAGGCACCAAAACGCAGAACTACATCAAATCACTATATGAGCATTTATATAGATGCATGAAATCCGGCATACCTGAAAGGACTAAAACACCCTCAGCAAGGAATAGTAAACCTGTCTGGTGGACATCTTCAATAAATAAACTCTATAACAAAAGGAAAAAATTGCTGTCCAATACCAAGAAGGAGCAGGTGCCCAATTGGAAGCAATGTCTCCTTAGCCTGAACAAGCAAATAAGTGCATTAGTAAAATCCTCTAAAGCAAACTTCGAGTCCAAATTGGCCACATCTAGTAGACGATCATAAGGCTTTCTTCACATATGTATGCAGCCTCAAAGGAATTACCCAGATCTGTTCAGAAGTGGTGGCTAAGGTCACCACATATACAAATGCCATAGATATAGGAAACCTGCTGGCTGACAGATTCAGTTAAAACTTTACCTCTCTGTCCCCCAGTCAGTAAATCAGGACATCCCTAGTACCTGCCCGCTTCCCCTTATATAACTAGGGAACAGGTCATCACTGCTCTTTCAAAGGCAAAAAAATACAGCCTCCCTGGGACCCGATAACCTCCCAGGCTGCATCTTACATGAACTCAGGCAGGAACTTGCATCACCATTAGGCACCCCATTAAACAAAAGCCTGAGTATTGGCTTCATCCCATCTGAGTGGAAGATAGCTTCTGTCATCCCTTTACACAAAGGTGTAGCATCCACTGATCCAGGAAATTATAGACCCATCAGCCTAACTAGCCTGATCTGCAAGGCCATGGAACGGATTATCATGGACCTCATTAACAAGGACATTGGCAATTTCCAAAAACTTGATCCCAAACAGTTTGGCTTCATCAAGGGGAGGTCATGTCTGCTAAACTTGGTCGACTTCTTTGAGACCATCAACAAAGCCACGGACGAGGGGTAGACAGTGCACACCACCTACCTTGATCTGGTCAAAGCCTTTGACCCTATTTCCCACTTGGGCATAATAGATAAACTCTCTCAACTAGGCATCAATCCATATGTTACCAGATGAGTAGCAAACTGACTCACTGATAGAACTCATGTAGTCAAAATAGGGGAATCCACCTTAAGCAGCAGACCCGAAACAAGTAGCGTACCCCAGGGTTCGATCTTGGGGCCTCTGTTATTTGGAATATAATTTTCTGAGGTGCAGGCCAAAACCAGTGGGCTATGGCTGACCAAGTCTGCAGATGACTGCAAGCCAGCTGATGTCATCAATTCCCCTAGTGATGTGCACATCCTCCAAGAGGGTCTCACAAAGACAAATGACTGGTGCCAGAAACACGGCCTCAAGCTGAATACCAAAAAATGCATAATCATCCCCTTTGGGGAGAGTGACATCCCCACAAATTATCACATTAATAACAACATCCTAAGCACGCAATCAGTCATGAAGAATTTGGACAACCAGGTTGACAGCAACCTGACTTTTGACCACCATGTTGCTTCCATTGTATGGAAAGCCTTCTACATGGCCCATTCATAAGTAAGGGTATCTCATCCAGGGACAAAGAGGTCATAACATCCCTATATTCTTCCTTTAAAAGGCCCATTATTGAGTACAATGCCCCTTTCAGCATGTACCTCGCAAAGCACATGCAGCAGCTGGAGAGACCACAGAGGTTCCACACCAGGAGAATCCAGGGCCTCAAACATCTACCGCACACAGATAGCCCTATCCCTCTACTCAGTTTCATACAGACTCTTCAGAGGTGACCTCTGTCTGGCATACAAGGCGATCATGGACCCCACTTTGATAGGACTGCTGCATATCCGCAAGTCAAGCGCCACTTGAGTAACCCGCACACGGGGCCTCAACCTGGTCTGTGACAACAACAAGACTTGTTGGTGGGACAGATTTGTGTCCCAGAGACTTCCCCTTTTGTGGAAAAGACTCCCTCTCCACATCAAGCAGAGTACCTTGTTACCTCTTTTTAAGCGCAAACTGGATGGGAAACAGAAAATATACCCCTGGGATTCCACCCGTGTCCCTGCTGGATAGTGGCATCGGGTGCTGATTTGGCTAAACTCTTGGCTAGGCTTATAAGGGCCTCAGGGCCAATAGCCTAGAAACCTCCTATGAATCTCCTTCCCTTTACCCATAATCCTATGCTAGTAAGGACCAATAGCCAGACCTCTGTCAACCTGCAGAAGAAGAGCACAAAGAAAGAGAACACACAACTCACAGAAGCAAAAAAAGACCATTTCATATCTGAATGCAAAAGGAAAGCGGGAGGAGTTATGGAAGAAGACAAGCCACAGTTGTAAACATCTATCATTATGGAAAGTTCATAAATTTTGTATGTGAAAGGATTTGGTCTATTAGTGAAAATATTATGTGTGGTGGCCCAAAAGGACTGCAATCAAGAGAGCAACTTTAGCACACCACAGACAGAGACAATTAACCCATAAATCTCTCATTAGCACAACAGAGATCCAAACTGAAGCTCAAGAACAGGAATCTAGAGGAAAGGCTAATCCATCTTAATCCACCTCCTACCAAAAGGTAGGAGCATAGCAAGCATGGAAGAACTAATGTCAAAGACAGCAAGCACAAAATACATGAGGATTAATGCCAAGAAAGAACTTTCAAAAACAGACAATGAATGGATAAGGCTAGTAAGAAAAAGGGAGGCAATAACATGAAGAAGGGGTAAATGGAGGAGGCAAGTAAATCTTGTCAACATATCTATAGGATATGACCTGAGAATTAAACTTGACCAGGCAAGCAAGGCTAGTGCCTGGCAAGTAGCATGGACAGTAAAGGAAAAAAATCAAAAGGGAAGATGAAGGTAAACATTCTAACTCCCCAGGGAATCTGATTATTATGGGGACTAGGTTAGAAGAGTACAACTGTGTAAGCTGAACTTACCATAAAAGTAGATGTTTGAATGATCACTGCTGCCGCAGTCTTAGCTATATGTGTTATATCCTGCCAAGGATGTAACAGCTGGCCAGCTTCCAAAGCTTTAGGTCACCTTCCACATGCCCAGACTGTCAAGCTGAGCTGACTAAAAGACATGTTTGGGTGCGAAGCCCTTCAGAGCTTTTCTGCCAGCAGAGAGAGTAGGCTGAGCCCTGAAAGGACAATCATAGGAACAAAAAAATGAAATGTCCACATCCTGGCACAAAAATCACATCAAAAAACAAGAGGGATGGAGGGAAGGAGCGGCAACTACATCAGTGATCACTCAAACATCCACTGTTAAGATAAGTTCAACTTACACAACTGTATATGTTCATCATCTTGATCACTGCTGCAGCAGCCTTAGCTATATGGGTAGAATATCATAGCTAACTATATTTGGGAAGTGGAAGGAGAAAAGTCCCACACAATGATCCTAGCAAAGCTTGATCTGGACCTACAGAAGGAATCAACCTTATAGCTCTTAGTAAAAGTATGCACAGAGGACCAAGTAGCAACTTCTAGAATACTTCTAGAGTCCAACCCTTTCCAAAAAGCCAGAGATGAAGCCAAGGCCCTAGCAGAGTGTAAATTTACCATGACTAGAATAGATTTGTTATGGTGAGTATTACAAAAGGCAATAGTCTTAGTCAACCATTTGGAAATAGTCTGTTTTGACACAGGTTGTCCATTCTTCTTACCTTCACAAGAAACAAACAATTGCTCTCAAACAAACCCTGCCCTTATGTAAAATTAGATAGAGTTCACTCACCATAAGAGCTTGCAAATACCCTTCTTGCAGAGGTCAGCACAATCAGTTAAACTGTGTTACATGTTAAGAACCTCAACTCAGACTAAAGGAGCAAGTGTTCAATCTGATTATGTAATCTGACACAAAATTAAGATCACAAGGAAGTGCCACCAGTTTTCTTGGAGCCTCTCATGCAAAACACCTTTCAAGAGCATTTTGACATGAGACTGCCTTGAATGAGGAGGATCCATGGGCAGATGCACTAAAATGGCTGATAAATTAACCTTGACAAAGGAATAAGAAATGCCATAGGACAATAACTCACACAAATATTTAAAAATCAGAGAACAACTAGCTTAAATGGGTGCTGGTTACGTTGTTGGCACCAACTACAAATCCTTTACCATTTGCTAATATATGATTTTTCTAGTAGTAGCCCCTGTTAATACCTATTGCATGTCCTCAGTAAACAGGTGCCTAAAAGGAATTAAGACCATATCATCCAGGAAGTTAAGTGAAGATGAGTTATGTCAGGTATATCAAACACCCGTGTTCTTGTATGAGTAGATCCAGTCTGTGACGAATCTCATGGCTATTTCCAAAAGAAGGGAGAACCTTGGTTGCATGGGCCACAAGGGAGTCACCACAATGACCTTGGGGGATTCCTTCTGAATCTTCAGGTGTACCCCTGGATATTAGTGGAAATGGTGGAAAAGCATACAGAAACATTCCTGTCCAAAGAAAAGAAAATAAATGTGTCTTCCAGGCCTTCTTACATGGAGTCCTGGAACAAAATTTTATCAGTTGATTAAAGAGGAGACAAAGAGGTCTAATTGAGGAACTCCCCACATATGGATCAAATCCTGGAAGACCCACTATCAAGTTTCCATTCGTGAGGGTCTGCCCTGATCCTACTCAGCTTGTCTGCAACACAATTTTGCTCTGACAGAATGTAGGATGCCTGTAGAGTGAGACTGTGCTGTGAAGCCATATCTCAAATTAACATGGCTAGTCTGCAAAGGGTGGTACGACCTGGCTTCCCCTTACATGATGATGTACCACATGACTGGTCTCAGGGTCGAAAAATGATTCAGAAAGTTGAGTGCCTTGAACAGTTCAAACATCTCTTGATGTCGCACACCCTCTGCACTTTCATCCCGCCTGCATCTACTCCCCAAACAAAGTTTGAACTGCCTGGGGTGACTAACTGCTTTGGAGCAGGGAGGGAGAAGGGGAGACCTGGATTTAAGGATATCTGTTGATGCCACCAAAAGATGTATTTTCTTACGAACCCTGGCACTGGGAATTGAAAAGTTAAAGAGTACTTATACTGAGATAAACGAGATTTCAGATATTGTTGTATCTTTCTCATGTGAAGTCTTGTTAAGGCCATCATGACAACCATAGATTATAGGTTCATAGATTAGTACTACGCTAACTGCCCTTTGAAGCCTAAATGATATAAGACAAGTATGAGTGAAAAACTTTTGAAACAGATCTAAATAAAGATCGATTTTTTCCTGTGGAAGAAAAGCTCTTTGAACTGAGGTGTCCAGCAGACACCCCAGGAAGACAATCCTGTGTGATGAAGTCAAAAAGACTAAAACAACTTTTGAATGTTCTCTTGGAATCCCAGCTTGTGTAAGACACCTGTCATCCAAGACAGATAGAGACTACTGACACTTTGAAAAGGACTGTGTAAAGATACGCAAGTCATCTAAATATGGAAAAATGTGGACACCCTAAAGCCTGTAATGAGCTATAACTTGAGCTAGACACACTGAGAACATTCTTGGTGCAGTGGATAGTCCAAACAGTAAGGCAGAGAACTGATAATGTGATCCAGACACACACAATCTTAAGAAACATCTGAAGACTGAATGAACAGGGATGTGATGAAAAGTATCTTTTAAGTCTAGTGTTACTGGTAAACTTCAGAGAGGAAGAAAGAATAACCGGTTGTGAAGTGACATTTTGAATTTGGGCACTATCATAAACAGGATTAAAAAATAAAGATCCAGAACAAATCTCCAAGCATTTACTTTCTTTGGCGAAAGGAACATCCTTGAATGAAAACCCTTCCTCACCTGGGAAGGAGGAACTGGTTCTATTACTCCTTGGAACAGTATGTGATGAAGAACATGAGGAAACAAGAATCTACTCTGGAGGATGAGGGCTGACTCACTGTTAAGGAGGAATTCTCTCCTACTACCATCTGTAACCTTAATGAATGAATGATTATCAGCACCCATTTGTCTGAAATAATATGTTGCCAAAGAAGAAAATGGAGATTCAGACTTTCTGGAAGAAAAAGGAGGCTAGGGTTGGAGAGGGTCACAAGGTCTCTTGAACTGTCATTCAGATTTGTTGGACTGTCTTTGGTTTTTGAAAATTCCAGATTTCTTTTTGGAACGCCCTTGCCATTTCTTTCTAAACCTCTGTTTACCTGAATTTTGTTGAGACTGTTAAATCTTTTTTTTTTTTTTTGCCAAAAATTGATAAGGAAATTTGAAAAAGGACAGTTGGAAAATCTGTTACTTACGTATTATCGCAACCACGTTCCAAATTTACTACGCATCAAAGTAAAACATCAACAAATTCCCTTGTTAACAAGCACATTATATAATACATTGGGTCAAATTGAAAACCTGTTTGTTAATCCAATCCAACATAACCACCCATGCTTACCCCCTGCTATACCTCCCAGTCACCATAGGTTCATAGGTAGGTACTAGGCTACTGGCCCTAGGGCCTATATAAGCCTAGCCAAAAAGGTACCCTGGTTTTCGCCAGTACAGATAGACAATTGAAAAGGACTCCTCCGATTGTTATGCAGTATGTAGGAGTGGAGGTGGTTTGAACTTCCCCTTCGTAGTCCTTTAAAAAGGCCACACTATCCGCTGCAAAAGTAGCAGCCGAGCAGACATCGTTGGCAACTTTTTTGACTCATCTAGCTGTCAACTGAGGTTGCTAAAATCACTGTTGAATGTTTTCTGTCTTACTTCTGCTACGTAAGACAAAAGCAAAGTTATTATACTGTTTTAGTGACAATTACATGTCGAATGAAATACAAAAGAGCAAATGACTGCTGCACCATTACTTTGCCATGGCACCTGTTGATTTATTTTATCATTTTTAAAAACACAAGTTTTCTTTGCATTTAGTAAGCCCAGAAAGCATTTTTAAATGTAAACAACTTGTTCACAGTTCACTATTAGGCATATATTTACTCAACATTCACAATTAAATAAATAATGTCATGAATAAGGGTTAAGCCAGGCATACACTGTGTGTAAAACTGGGTACTTGGATATTATCGTATCCTGGTTACTAATCTGTCAAAATTCATAAAATTAAGCAGAATGAGTCGTTTGAATATAATTTCAAGAATTATGACACATTTGGAATGTGGTTACTAATCTGTCAAAATTCATGAAATTAAGCAGAATAAGTCGCTTGACTATATACTGCGGTGGTGGTGCTGCGGTAGCGTTGTCACCACATAGCAAGATGTTGTCCCGTTCGATTCTCAGCTAGAGCATCTTCTGTGTGGAGGCATACGTGAATGGGGCATCAGGGCTGGTAACCCGGTACGTAAAAATCCACTACCAATCATTAGAGGACCGGAGTTCCGCTGTGGCGACCCCTAACCGGGAAAAGCCGAAAGACACAAACAAAGTCTCTTGACTATAATTTCAAGAATTCTGACACATTTGGAATGTGGTTGCAACAATATTTAAGTACCAAACATCTTAAGGGATCCCCTTGATCAGCTTATTACCCCTTTCATCACACTTTTCGATCGTCTCTGCAGCAAAGGGGTCAAACACCGAATCTCTATCCAAAGGAGAATTTACAATCTAATTTTTAACACCATTTGGAAGGTTCTGAAAATGCAGCTATGCAAACCTCCTTAAAACAATACCAGCAGTGATAGCCCTCAAAGAAGTATCAACAGTCGTACACACTGCAAACAATGAGCAGTCACCCATGCAGTAGAAGAAACTACATTATTTAAAGCAGATTTTTCCTCACAAGAAGAAACTGCAGATAAAACATTTGACATACTTTCACAATTTGTCAGAATAAACTTTAACATATGAGTCTGACAATTCAAAATTTTGCAAATTAAAGCTGCTGAAGTATACACTGTTTTCCCATGCCTATCAATAATTTTCCCATCCTTATCAGAAAGAGTAGGACTAGAGTTAACTAGGTGGTTTACAGTGGTGGGATCAACTAAAGGTATAGCTGGTGGTCAGGTTTGGGACTAGTGTATAAAATTTCAAAGACTGAGGAACTTTAACTTTAATCATCTCAATCATTTTAGGGGCAGCTGGTTGACTAATGGGAAAACTGCAGACAGTAACACATCCTCTAAAGCAGACAGAACAGGAGAAATGGGTGTGGGTTCTGGAAAACATTTCTGTAACAACTCATGCTATTTTCTGAGGGCCTGGGAAAGCTCAATGTTCTCCCACTGAAACACTGGGACTTTCTAGCAATAGTCTCCTAGAAAGAGATCCCTCCACAAGAAATATTAGTCACTAAGCTCTCCTCTAAGTTTGAATCAGAAATCTTGAAGAAAAAAATCTGTCCCTGCTTCCTCCTGCTCAGTTTCAAAATCTGGAATCTCTTCAGGAAAAGAAGAAACCAGCAGCTACTTTAAAAGAAGGATCAACAGCCTGAAACATATCTTGGGACAGATCCAGTAAACTACTCAAAATCATAGAAATTTGAACAGAACTAGATACATGCTTGGTTTTCTGTTTCTTTTTGACAGGAAAAATGAGGCCAATCAAGTTACTAATGGAGCAGGGATGGGCAAAGCATTTTGACAAAACAGGGAAACCCTCTCTGTTCCCCCTCCCCTGATTGACAAGAGTGGCTCTCCCTTGCCCAATAAGGGGAACTCAACAACCACAGAAGATGTGGCTAACCCCCAGTCCATAGAGGATGTAGGGGCTATACCAGAGGGATCTGGGGTAAAAGAAGAGTGCCACAGAAGAGCCACCGACCTGTAGTTGAGACAAACTGCTAACCTGTTGTGGTGGCAAAGCCTTGAAGGAGGGCAGACAGTGGGACAGGTAGTATGATTCATGATCAAACTGAAAAGAGTGCCTCTTTCCCATGGACGACATGCAGCAATTGTCAGTAAACACTACCAGTCCACAAAAGTTATTTTTTTTCAGGAAAAAATACAGTAAAAAACACTATGCCAGCCACACTATAAATAAATAAATAAACCCAATTTCTCCAAAGGAAAAAAATGTTTTTAACTACTTTACACCACTTTTAAACTGACAAGAAAAAAAAAGATTGCGCCATTTAAAAGTATGTTACTGTCTTGAGACAGTCCCTTAATACACAGCACTCCTAACTTAAAAATAACTTTTACCTAAAGAGGAAAGTAATAAAACATCAACAAAATTAAGAAAATAGAATTAAATTTTTCCCCCAAAGGGAACTTATCTGCCCAGAAAAGAAAAGTACAAGCCGACCGTCAATCCTTGAAGGCCTCAGAGGAGCATACTCTTCTGCAGCAGTAAAGCTATTAAGCGCTCTGGGCCCAGACTTGTCTGTCAGTCAGCTCAGCTTGAGTGTCTTGACAATCTGGTGCGTGGAAGGTGACGTGAAACTTTGCAAGCCAGCCAGCTGTTATATCTTTGGCATGATATAACTCGTATAGCTAAGGTTACTGCAACAGTGATCATATGATGAACATCTAAGGGCCTTACTCAGTGAGGGCCCAAGAAACCCATATCAGTCAAAGCCAGAAAACTGGGCAAAAGTGTACAACATTCCAATAAACTAAGGCAACCAGATGTGTAAGAAGGCAGTCTAAGCACCATGACATAATTCCTCAAAACTAAGAGGAATCTGAGACCACACAAGCAGAGAACCAAAAAGATGACAGCCACAGAAAATAAATGGGCGCAGCTGACACAGAACTATTCTGGGGAACAAAGAACTGCTAGGTAAAACCCAAGGAAAGCAAAATCAACAACAAGAAGAAACCCTCAAATGTCACCATTAGGAATCTCAACCACGGAGGATATACGAAAGCCCAATACACTTTCCCACTAACACGGACTGATGCGAACAGGTCCTACGACAAAAGTGGAGGACACCAACAGGAACTGAAACAAAGTACACGCCTTGCAAAGGAATGCAAGATAGGTCTAAAGAATATGAAAGAAAGGATGCGTGCGTGTGTGTGTGTGTGTATCCATATCTATAAATGTATGCAAGAGTGTGTGTGTGTATATGTGTGTATATTGAGACAGGCGGTGGGTGGGAGAGAGAGAGAGACAGGCAGGAAGGGAGAGAGGGGAGACAGAGTGAGGGAATCAGAGAGAGCACTTGCTCCTTGAAAAATACATTTTTGAGACTGTAGAAGGTCCCTGCTCTGCTGAGATCAGGAGAGAAACAAGTGATCCAAACTAGGCATAAAAGATGGTTTTGAACCAGGGAACCCTTACCAGGATAGGTCATGTTTCATTGGAAGAGGAGGGAGAAATGGCAATATATGAAGTACAAGTTAACTATCAGACAATCAGATATTTTTCCCCAAAAGAAAAAAGAGAAGAAAAGGAATATAAACGAGAAAGTCCTCATTGCACACAGTAAGTTGAAGACCCTCCAGTAAAAGACCCAGAAACCACATCTCATATTGAAAGGAGACATGTAAACTGACATGAGGGCAATAGAAAAGTCAAATCAGAAACCACTCAACGTGATAGTCAGACTAGTAAAGGAACACTACCCCTGACCCCATGATAATGGGAAACCCTGAGCAAGTGACCTGAACCCATCAATGGTGGGTAGGTGTTTCAGATACCAAAAACTGGCTAGGGAAAAACAAAAACAAACAAACAAAAAAAAAAAGGGATGTTAAACGAACAAGTAAGGAGTGGAAACAGAGACAGTTCAGCCTGGTGCCAAGCCAGAATATGGTTCAGTTCATTTCAATTCCATTTATTCATACCCATAGGTAAATTATTTTTGCAGCCAAAAGATTAAGCATTGGACTAGACATAACATGCATCATTCACATACATGCACTAATGAAAAAAAGAACATAACAACAAACATTTACCACCCATTCAAAAAAAAAAAAAAGTAAAGATCTCCAATATATACTGAGCATTCTTCAACATTCTGCTATTTTTCGACTCAAGAAAGTATTGCACTCAGTTTAAACCAAAAAGTGCTAAAGTGCAAAGTACTGAAATTAAAGCTGTATTAAGATTTTAAAACATCTTTTAAGATGCAATATTGTTATTATTCATACATGTAATTGCTATTGGAACAAAACTATTCTTATATCTTTTTGTTTTACATCTTGAAAATATACACCTCTTTCCTAATGGAACTAACTGAAATTCACAACATAATGGATGTGATACATATATTACAATTAAATTAGTTATTCTTTCTGTTTTAAATATAAAGATGTAAGACACATTTGTTGTTTCCCAATCAATTTGCTAGACCACTTTACAATCTGATTCAACAAATGCCTATTTTTCATAGACAAGTATCCATACCAAGCTACTAGAGAAAAAGGCAAAATCAATTCAATGAAAGCACGGTAAAATAAAACCATAATACTTTGTCTATATGCATCTGTAACGGTTTTCGCAAACAAAACAGTCATTGATGTCCTTTCTTACATACCATTATGCAATTTTCATCAAAATTCAACTTTGAATCGAAAATAGTTCCTAAATACTTATAAGACTGAACACATTCTACCATCTGATTTTTAGTAATTGATGCAAAAAAGCCATGAACATGTCTCCTAAAATCTATTATAATAGGTCTTTGAAATATTTATCTGAAGATAAGAATCTTCTCATCACTATACAAAATTATTTAATAACTGGACCATGACTCACCTCATTTTTGAGCTAATTATGACAGTATCATCTGCATATTCTAAAAGTGTTCTTTTTTCATATACACTTCTACATGTATTTGTGTACAAAATACACAAAAGGGCAGATAACACCCCCCTCTTGTGGTGCTTCCGTCAGAGAATAAACCTGATCTGATAAGGTTTTATTTACCCTTACTCTTTGTGATCTATTAATTAAAAAATCCAGACTCCAACCCATAAGTTTATGACCTAGGTCGAACTGTCCTTGTAACTTATTTACTTAATTTAATTTATTTAATACATGTAAATCACAAACAGTACGAATAGACCACAGAAGTTAGCCACGGCACAGTAAATCCAAAAAACAACCAAATAACAGCACAGTCAGCGTTGAACAGATAATCCCAAACCAGACAGGACCATAAAATAATCCACAAACGCCAATTTCAGCGATAGTCCAATTTATTACAAGTTAGCGCTTTCACCTCTCAGGCTTCATCAGACTTCAAGACTATTGTAAGAATCTATTCGTACTGTTTGTGATTTATTGGATTTTTACCACAGGAGTTTTTGCCGGTTGGTGGTGCGTCCTTCCTATTCTTATTTAATACATGTGGTTGAATAATATTAAAAGTGGATGAAAAATTGACGAACAAAAGTCTAGTGTGTGATCCTTCACTTTCTAAATGTTTAACAAGCTAAATAAGATAATTGTTACATCTTCCACACATCTAAGTATTCTACATGCAAATTGCATAGGATCAAGCATATGTTCGACCTTCTTTAAAATCTCTGCTTTTACCAGTTTTTCAAAAATTTTCATAACTATTGAAGCAAGGGCTGCCAAACTAAAATCATTTAAAATCTTCAGGCATGTAGATTTAGGAATTAGAATTATTATAGCATCTTTCCATAATACAGACACATGTTGCAACTGTAACGACTTCTCAAAAATACAATGAAATACGGAGCCTAACTCTCTAGCACAAGTTTTTAATACTTGTCCACAGATGTTGCCAGATACACTACTCTTTCCTATTTTAACAGAAAGAAAGGCTTTTTCTATATCACTTTGATTTATTCGAAAATGCTTCTCATCTACAAGCTTCTGCCTCAACTTGTTTACCTCATTACTAAAATAGGGACAGTCAAAACAAGTGAAAAAGAGACTGAAGCTATTAGCAAAATTAAGATCTGTATTCCATTCATTTAAAGTAACCTATTACTTTTTGAATTTTGAAGACCAGCAAGGGCCTTCATACTAGACCACACTGAGCCAAGATTATTTGAAACAATTTCTTTTCTAAATTAACTTTAAATCTTTGCTTTGCTCTCAAAATTATAATTTTCAGCTCTCTAGAAGCTTTATGCAAGTCTAACATACATAAACAGATATTTCAAGCACATGCCTTCTTTGAAGGCTTCTTTCTTCTTTTTTAAACTAAGCTTAGCAGATTTAATTATCCACGGCCAGTTATTTGGATGAATTTTCACATTCTTACTTGGCACAATCATATCTCTACAAAAAGTAATATATGAACATATTACATGAACAAGTTTATCTAAATCGTCACCAACAGACTGTTTAAACATATCCCACTTAGTACAGTCAAAACATTCCTGTAAACAGAAAGCCAACTCCTTATTCCAACACTTACATTCTTCTTCTGTATCTTTTCCCTCTTCAGTAACATTTTATATACAGGTAATAACTGCACACAGTCATGGTCTGCTGAACCCAATGGAGGTAACGGAGATGACTTATAAGCACCCTTTATAGTCCCAAAACAGAGATCTAAAATCTTATCTCGTGTAGTCGGACAGTTCACATATTGATGAAAATTCACAAGTGTCTTTTAAGGCAAAACAGGATTAAAGTCAACTAAAATAAAAATTGGCACTTCGGGTGAAAGTGTCTGCAGCCTATGTACTACTTCAGAAATAATATCAACAGCAGAGGTTATATTTGCCTTCTGATGAAATAAACTAATGTTAAGAAAACTTGTGGAAATTCGCATGGCAAATAAAATGGTCACAGTGATACTGATAAAAGTTCAGTGTCTCATGTACAAATACATTCATTGTCAGTCACTGGGCTACAGTACCTTTTATTCACATAAAAACATACTCCACCTCATTGAACTTTCCCTGTTGAATCAACCTTTCTATCCAAACAAAATGGTACAACAAAATCATCAACAGACAGGTCACTATCTTTATCTTGTTCCAAAAACCATGTTTCCATAAAGGCCAAAACACAACAATCACTAAAAACTTTCTGGTAGTGGACATTCCCTTGCAATTCGTCCATGTTATTTCTCAAAAAGTAAACATTTCCTAAAATCATAGTAGGCAAAGGAATTCAATTAAATCGTTTCTTCAGCTGCATTTTAATTCCTCCTCACCTTCCTCATTTCCTTCTACTCACTGCTTTATCGGCACTTCTTAAACTACTATCCAGTAGTTGTAGCATAAGGGCTTTTGCTCAAACTGCACTCGCATAACTCAATTTCAGCAATGTCTCCCTCGTATATTGGACCCTGTGTTCTTGATAATCAGCTCCATCATTTCCACAGACGAATAAAAAATAAAACACATTTAGAACAATAATACAACATAAATCCATTGTAAAAAGAACAAATACCACCAAAAAAAAAGAAACACAAACACACTAAGATGCCAAACTCTCTCTCTTACTGCCAGTTGCTCCATGCGCATGCGCCCAATTCCAGTTTGTAGAAGAGGTAACAAACCCCCAACTTTGGCTGTCTCATGAACAAATCCTAAAACATGAGGGCAATGTGAGAATCAGGACATAAAATGCAGATTTTGTCAGGGCAAGTCAATGCAACCCTTAAAAGTTCAGGCAGGTACAGAAGAGCCTTAAGACTGCCCCAGTACTATGAAATACATAGAAGGATTGATAACAGTCATTATTCCTTTCTTAAAGGTAAGTTGCGCATAGACAATCCAGTAGATTTGTCCACAGCAAACAGCCTGAGCTGCGCTATGGTTGTGGAGGGGTAGACTATTCCATAAAAAATGACAAGCAGGAAGGGATAGAAACATGGCTGTCTCTGAAATCACACACAATCACTACAGCTTTTGTTACCCAATTGCTCTGCAATATGAGAGACAATAAGTAATGTACAATGCTGCAGCTATCAGAAGCAAACACTAATCCACACTGACAATTTAATAATTTTGTAACATCTGAGATGCAGGGCACTTTTAAGATTATATAAATTCATAACTCAGTTTCTCTAAGAAAACAGTACAAGATATTTCCCTGCTGTCTTTGACACCATCCACAAATTCAGACATTTAAACCAATTAGCCGATGCTGCCTGAGACAGAGGGTAAGACATGTACCTACAAGTTCTAGGGCTACGTTCAAAACAACACTTGTAATACAATTATCACAGCTACCTGAGATGTAGCACATTATCAACCTGCTGTAGTGAACATATGACCCCCCCAATACTTACAGTATACATAATCAATCCACAATAACCAAGACATATGTTAGATACAAGGCAGCTGCCAATAAGGATACAAAAGACATAGCCAAAATACCAATCCTGAAATCAAACAATAGTGTTGATGCATGGCCAAAATGCCTTGGCCTTCGATAGAAGATTAGTCTCTCTCTCAAGTGACTTGATCTTATGGGAAAATCCCAGCACAAACGAGTCTTTAGTACTGAAAAATAAAAGACACCAAAGGAGGTGGAGTCCAAAGAAAACACAAGGCTTGAAACTGACCTATTCATCGTCAGCAGGGCATCCTAGCTGCAGTAGAATTATGCTACACACCAGTTTCTCACTTTGAATCATAAGCAAACACAAATACTCTGGTAGATGCCAATTACAGGTTATGACACAAGACATGAACAAGCTGCTTGCTGGATTTGGCCTGCAGCTGTGTTATTCCTGGCCCAATGCCTTCATTTGAAATTGTGGGGTGTTTGTGTATTTGGTTCAGACTTTTGCTGAGACCATTAGCTCTACTCTAAAAAGACAGAGGAGTATAGTCACTTGCTCAGTATGAGATTTGACTGCCACAATGTTGTACATCCATAGCTGCTCAATGAGGCAGCTGCTTTTACACTGTTGTTCACTTCATACAAAAGAAATTTCATACTAAGCAAAGTGTACATTTATTTTCACTGAGTTCAAAGCCTTATGGAGAAACAGCAAGGCAGATTTTTTCTACTATATTAGTGATTGCTCTTGTTTTTTTTAAGTGTAAAGGTTAGGGCTACAAATCCGCTCTGGAAAGGATGCTGGCCACATGTATCATGAAAGCAAATGACAATCTTTACTGTGGCACCCTCGGTAAAGAGAGTAATATCAATGAGATGGCTTTCATATACAAAGTTCCTAGGAATTTCAAATGACATCCCATGAAAACTAAGCTACTGATGTCAGGTTTTAACAATCAGCTAATAAAACTCTCATTCTGAAATCCATTTGCCAAGTTTTCATTATTTTACAGGAAAGTGGCTTAGAGAGGGTTTTAGCTGAGACTGCCCAGACTCAGGTAGTCTGAAACAACAAAATATGTGAGAGGCACCTTTCATGAATGATACCAGTAAAATGATATCTCATAAACGCAGTGTTCCCCTCTCTAAATACGGAGTCTGGAAGACCACCTGTCTGAAATCAGCCAGAAGAACCACCATCCCTAATGCCAGAAATATGCCTTGGTAAAGATGCTGCCATAATACTTATGACTGCAAACTGCCTACACCAACAAGGGATCCTACAATAAGGTAGAAATATCCAGAAGATGGTCTTCACGTGAAAAGAGTAACATTACACAAGGATGAAGCCATGTTTTAGAATTTTGTGACTGCTATAGTTCACTAAGTAAATGCAAGTTTTGTTCTGATATCTAAATGGTAAATTTTCAATGACTGTGTAAAACCTGCCTTGGAAAGGATTCTGCCACCAGTTTTCCCTGTCAGTCAAAAAGTACAAAATGATGAATTAAATATGTGTGAGCCAAGCTCACTAAGAAAAAAATCAACAGAATGATAAAACATAACCTCAGGCTGACTATTTTGTAATACGTAGCCTGAAAGGGTGTTTGAATGACTTCAGATAGAATGCAGGCTGTCTAAGGTTGTCAAATGCATGTGCCTGCTCTTTTTTGCCCTGAAACCCAGGGATATATAATCGGAATAATAAAGAACCACAATTCTGAGGAAATAAAGCATTTAAATTATATAAGCTAAGTTGTTTCCTACAGTCTAAGTCAGGGGCCTACAACCTTCACTATCAAAAGAGCCATTTTGGCCTTTCTCCTACAAAATAAAATTCATCTAGAGCCACAAAACATATTTGACCCATAAAATGAGGATAACATAGTGTATTAAGTTTTACATAGAGTTATTATACTATATATAAAAGAACTAAGTTTATAAGAGCAATATTTAAAATCCATCCTTATTTTTGTTCCTTTGTTGAGATTTTTATTGGGATCGCTTTTTTGCTGTCACAGTGTGTGTGTGTGTGTGTGTGTGTGTGTGTGTGTGTATGGGTCATAACTTTCATCCTCTAAGAGCAAGATATTTGGACAAAGCCATAAATAATGGGGAGACAAAGGCCCAAAAATAGGGACACTTTTTACATATTGCTTTTACAAAATTAAAAAGTTGATAGAACAGGTTTTGCATTAGCATGAATTTTCTGAAGGGTATGAAGTCTGAAGCTCAAATGTCTGTCTATATTTTCTGACTTCAGCCCTAAATAATTTGCCAGAAAACCACAATTTTATGAGAAACAGACCAAAAATATGAGGCAAAAATCAGGACATTCTGCGAAAATCTGTACAGTTGACAGGTAACTGTGCATGTGTGTGTGGAAAATGCATGTTAACAGAAACAGTGTTACTCAAGCAAGTTTATAAGAGCAATATTAAAAATCTGTCCCTATTTTTCTTCCTTTGTTCCCCGTTTATTTGTGGCTTTGTCCAGCTTTCCTGTGGTTAAGAGTTTCAGAGGTATGGTGAAGAGGTACAGAAACCTTTCAGAAGATACTGATGCCACCAAGGAATTGCACGATCACTCTCAGTGGGTGTGGAATGCATGGTAAAAGAAGCCATGGTATTCTAGCAAATTTCTAAGTTTATGAGCAATATTTAAAATCTATCACTCAATTGTTCTCAGTGAGTGTGTCATGCGACAGAGTGGCCATTATTTTTCAAAGCTACAGGGAGCCACTGCAGAGGAGTGGAAGAGCCGCATGCGGCTCCAGAGCCACAGGTTGCAGACCCCTGGTCTAAGTTATAGCTCCGAAAATTAATCAACAAACTGTAACACAGCTCTGGATATAGCCAGTGTTGCTGAAGCACAGAGAATGGTCACTGTTACCTATTATTCATAAGCACAAGTTTAATGGATTCAGCAGTGTCTCCAAACTTGTAAAGGGGATATCAGAAATAGTTCTGTGCAGAGCAGTGGAAAAAGACTGATAAATAATCCAAAGACTAAGCAAATAAATAATGACTAGTCATATGGATCATAATTACAAAAAATGTAAAAATTCAAACTCATACATTCTTGATGAGAGATAGGAAGAAATTATTTACTGCATGGCAAGCTGGCTTTTAAACTTGCAGTTCAGGTCTAGATGAGTGAAACACACATGTAGTCATCTTGCTGTGTACACTGGATGGGAAAGACTTCTAAGCATCCAGCTCAGAGGACTCAAGACAGAATAATATGCCTACAACAGATGAAACTAACAGGCTGAGCAGCAAAAGCTGATGCCATGCACATTAGTAAAAACTCTGGGTATAACAAGCAGAAAAGTAGGGTTTTAAATGACAAGAAATATTATCCTATTCTGAACATTAATGTTCATACTAGGGATATGCAGACAGGCATGTCAACTAGTGTGATTCAAAAATTTTGTATTATCAGTGACAGAAGTTTTTTTTTTAAGTTATCAACCAAAATATTGGGCAACACAAAGTGATTTATTTAAGATAAGTACAGAAATGTCCATCACTGATTCTGCGTCATTGATTCTATAAAGATTCTGAACTGGAATAACTTTGCTCTGCTGACATGGTGTAAATTTAATATAGCCCATTTCCTTAATAACTCAGTGGTTATTCCAAATGCTATGTACAGCTACTAGATGAGAGATAGAAATGCAGTCTTCCTCTTGCAATACTGTCATTTCAAGAAATTATGATTTTAGTCATCGCTCATCTGTTTGGTGTTAAGTGTCTTCAGTGATGAAGCTGCCTGGAGGGCCTAAGTTGTGGGAAAGGACAATGTAGGTCTGACACCCAGCCAATTAATCTACTTTATTATTTTATGAAATGTTTCATTCACTGGTAATCTATGCTGTCTAAATAGCTGAGAGGAATGCTTTCAAATTAAAGGGCTCTTAGAGATTCAAAAGCATCTAGAATACTGTAAACTTGGAGGATGGAGCACAGAATTTTATAGGTAAGATGAAAGTATTTGTATGTCTCACCTAAAAGTCTTTTTTTTTTTTCATTTTAACCAGTCAGATATGTGTAGTTAACTTGCTTTTTCATCTTACCTGCTTGACTTCTCTTAATAAAGTTACTCAACTCGACCTTATACTTCATCTTCCAGGTGCCATTTCCTGTGATCATTCTGTGACCTTTAACTAACAGATGAAGCCTGGAATTAATACAATGTTTTATGTGTTTGTCTCTGACAAATTTCTTTGGGAATTTCACTGAACCTGAAATACGGACTCCAAGCATTGTTGATCATTTATGCACTCTATCATCATCTTGGACTTGGCCACCATCTGAGAGGTTCAGTTGATGTTTACTTGCTGTTTGACAAGTCTGTCAGCTAATTAATGTCATCCTTGCCAGCACTGTTCTTTTGTGATTTGCGCCTCCATGGATGTATTAGATTTGGAATATCATCTCATGGCTTGGATTTTAGTGTAGGCTTGGATTTACACTGGAGCCCATTTTCTCAAGTTTGTAAACTGAAGGATGATCATTGAAAATACATGTGGTAAAATGCACTGTGTCACTGGTGTGGCCAGAAGACTCTTATTTGATTAGGTTAACAACTTTTTAGTCTGACTGGACTTTGTTGTACTCTGTGTCTCTGATATGCTTCTAAAGTTCATCATTCTGCATGACGGATTTCATGGTGCCTCTCTAGTCATCATGAATTTTCTTCTCAACTTACACTTTTGCATTTTTCTGAATGATACAATGACAGATGTTATTCTTTATTGACATCAAGTACTTCAGTATTGTTTAATTGCATTTTTCTGAGATCACTGTATTATTTTACTCTACAGTCACAGTTATGCGCCAAGATTCATTTCAAATAGTTCACATTTGGGCTGAACTCATTCTTGTGGTCACCTAATGATACCTTTTTATGCTATTAATGCTGCTTTATTAATTTCTTTTTAACTACAAATTTTATATTGTTATTGACATATTTATCCTTTATATTTATTTAACATTAGCTTCCTTTGATTGGTTTTGGTTAATGCACAGTGCTTAAATAATCAATAAATATGAACTTCACATATATATGCACACACACACACACACACACACACACACACACACACACAGAAATATGTAAAATAATCAGTCTTCAAGACACTGCAACACCTATTACTGACAAAAAATGCTCAGCACACAGAATGCTATCAATCCATCATGCATGCATGTTCCAAAACAAACTCAGGGGTATGCAACTTAAGAAAGCATGTTTTATGAAAGGTGGCAACCCCCCCCCCCCCAACACACACACACTCTGATACCTATATATACTAACTCAAGATCATACAGTGGTGGGATAAGGGCATATTTCTCATCCCCACTATAACTGCAATCTTGCTCCAGCACTTTTGACCTAGCAAATCACTGGGACATATACATTTTAAAAAAGAAGCTGAACCCACCTATCATCAAAGTTCTATTTACTCAACCTATTAAACTGATAAAAAAAGAAGGAATTTCCTTTTCCAACTGATTACACAAAAGAAAATAAGAAACAAAATCGCTAACTTGCAGAATGGATAGTGGCACTGTTAGGGAAAGTTTTTTTAGTACCCTAGTGTGTAGGTTTAGGGGCAGGAGTAGAAGTACCACCATTACTTGTCTGCTAACAGTAACCCTACCCTTAAACCTGACAACAAATTAGAGTACTAAGCACCCCTTCCTTAACAGCATATCTAAACAAGAAGCACATACACAGAGACATACAGACTTAGACATACACACACTTCAAATATACCATTACCAAAGTATATCAGCACATCTATTCCCCCTTCCCTAGCCTTTAGTCTAACTGTAACACAACAAAACGTGCACACACAACACAAACACGCAATCAACCTCAATGACAAAACCTTTGTTACAAATAAAATATTTGGGCTTACTACCTGTAGATCAGAGCGTGTGCATATACCTTTAAGAAGCATTTCCAGATGTAGCACGTGCACATAAATACTGAGCACATGCAGGCAGCAGTGCCATTTTGAGAGAACAGCCAGAGTGTTAACATGTAATAGTGTGGTAGTCAGTTGCAAAGCCTCATTCCTGATATGTTTTTTGTGTAATAAAGCTGGTTGAACATAACCCACGAATGTGCATCTGTTTTATCCTGACCAGACAAGTGACATGGTGTCAGAACCGGGATCAAGACAGCTACTTCTTCAAGCCATGAGCTGCAGAGTTGAAGGTGAAGGCAGACTAAGTAGTTTGAGTGAAATGGGCCAGAAACAAGCTAAAGGTAAAGAAAACTGCACAAATGATTTATTTGGCAAAGAAACTGAAACGGTGCATGTATAAGGCACAAAATGCATTATTAATTAAATGAGTAGCACAAAAACATATTATTAAGCAAACGAAAAGCATAAACCACATTATTAATTAAACAAAATGTTTGAAACCACGATATTTGACCAAACTAGCAGAAATATTCATATGAGGCTCAGAATTACCTTCAGATTGCATTATGAACAGGTTTAAAGTAAAATTAGCACAAAAAAGTTTAATGAACATTATAAGAGGTCAAAAGGGCATAACGAGTACAAAAAAATGGAAAATTAAGCTTAAAGAGCAAGGTGATGTCATGTTTTTAGTAAAAGATCATGTTTTGGTTACAAACTACTATTTTGCATTAAATGAAGGCATTCAAAGCATAACTAGAGTTGTTCGAAGTATCTCAGAGTGTGCAAAGTGTTTGCAGAGTGTGTGCTTTATTACAGTACAATTATTTCAAAAAGTTTGTTGTGTGCAAAGCACAGTTACATTGCAAAGTGCAGTCAAACAATAGCCATTTTGAAAAGTTTCTTGTGCTGTGTAGCTTTACTCACAGAAAGCTGCCATTTCAGAGTGTTTCTTACACTGTGCAGAGTTATTTTGCAAAAGTGCAGCCATTTTGGAGTTTCTATGCTGTATGCAGTTGATATGGCAAGTACAGTCATTTCAAAGTACTTCTTACACTGATAAAGAGTGGTTTCATAAAGTACATTAATATCAAAGTGTTCTTGTGCTACGGAGACTTATTTGGGAAAGTGCAGTTATTTCAAAGTGTCTGTTATGCTACTGGACATAATTACAACTTCTGGCATAAAATACTGGCATATATTTATACAAGTGTGTTCGTACACAATTCAAAGCACCTTCACTACTGTGTGTTGAGATGGCAGAGGTATTTCGCAGACCCATTCCACTTGTGTTTGATCATAACATTGCAGAGAATTGAGCATTTGAGCAGGAATAAAATATTTTCATACAAGCAGCTTTTTCTGACAAAGATGCACATACGAGAGCATTCATTTTGCTAATCTTAGCTGGGTCAGAGGCTATTGAAAAAGAGCGTTAATTTCTATATGCTACAGAAGTATATGTAGGATGGGGGAACTGCCATATTGTGGTACTGGCTGAATCAAGAGAGGACCCTGAGTGCTTGAAACATAAATTTAGAGAAATGTGCAACCTCGAGACAAATGTTACATTAGAGAGGCACTTATTTTATACAAGAGACCAAAAGCCAGGTAAAATGTTTGCAGCTTATATCACTGAATTGAGAAATAAGGCTAAAATGTGCAGATTTAGTGACTTGAAAGATGAGTTAGTATAAGACAGGCTTGTGTGTGATGTTAACAGTACTGCAGTGATAAAGATTTTGCTTTGTGACAGTGATTTAACATTGAGTAAAGCCATAGAAATGTATGAACTCCATGAGCTCACAGAAAGGCACACAAGTATGTTTACAAGTGATAAGCGGATGGTTTCAGCAGCCACTAGATCAAGTATAGACAGCATGCAACACATGGCAAGCAGAAACAGCCCTAAGCACATGGCGGAAGCAACCCCTGTGGATGTGGCAGGGAGAATCCATAGCTTTCTAGCAAGTTCCAAGACTAGCTCAGTAAAAAGGACATGGTCAGTACAGTATAAGGTTGAGTCAACAAAACCCAAGTCAAGTCTTATTGTTAACTGCTGTAATTGTGGAGGTAATCATGAGTCTAAAAGAAAGAAGTGTTTAGCATTTGTCAGCAATGCCACAAGTGTAAAGAAATGGAACCATTTTCAAAAATGTTGTAAATCAAACAAGCCTCATTCAGTTATTAAGAAAGATGCAAGTTGATCATGCAGAGAGCTGAAACTCTGCTTTCTATGTAGATGGTGTATCAGTGGTCAGTAAAAAGGTTAATGCAGTAGATTTACTGGAAAAGCATGAAGCATTTTGTACTGTCCTGATCAATGGTAAAACCACAGAGCTCAAAGGAGACACTGGTTCAAAGTGTAATGTAATGTCAGCAGAAACATTTGCTAAAGTGAGGGCTGGTGAGCAACTTAATTTGGTTAATTGTGCGAAGCTTGTTGCTTATGGAGGTGAAGAGATTCAAACCAAAAGCTCAGTAGTGCTTTCATGCTATTTGGCTGGGAACAATTACAGCTTGCAATTTTATGTAGTCCGAAGACCTGTACAGTCATTATTCGGTCTCAGAGACAGTTTAAGAATGAAACTGCTTTCTTTTACCAAAGAAGTACATCATGTAAGCACATGTCCAAATTCCAGCGTTACTGATGCTATTTTCTCAGAATATGCTGATCTTTTCAATGACAGGTTAGGCAAACTTCCAGTTGTGTACTCCATGAAAGTAGACAAGAGGTCAGTCCCGTGGTCAGACCAGAAAGGAGAGTTCCAATAGCTATGCAGGACAAAGTCAAGGTCCAGCTAGACAAAATGCTTCAGCAAGGTGTGATTTTTCCAGTCACAGAATCAAGTGAGTGGGTGTCTTCCATGGTAGATGCTCATAAGAACAACTCAGATGAAGCCAGAATATGCATTGACCCAAGAGACTTAAACAAGGCATTAAAAAGACCTCATCATTCTATGCGTACAGTCGAGCAGATAGTCATCCTTGTGCCAAATGCCAATGTGTTTCCTGTCTTAGATGCAAAGAGTTCATTTTGGCAAGTAATGCTTGATCACAAATCTTCACTACTGACTACATTCAGTATCCCATTTGATAGATAAAGATTCCCCAGGATGCCTTTTGGAATACATTCTGCCACTGAAATCTTTCAGCATGCAATGGAGCAAATTGTTTCTACATAAGATTATATCTTATGTAGAAAGGCCAGTCTGAAGGAGACTGGAGACTGTAAAGTGGTGGCAGGGGAAAGTGTAGTTAGGCAGCATAGGATGGTGGTTTGTAGGATGACACTGGTGATCAAGAAGAGGAGGATGAGTGCGAGGGCAGCACCAAGGATCAAATGGTGGAAACTGAAAAAGGGTAATTGTGAGGTGATGTTAGGGAAGAGTTAAGACAGGCACTAAGTGGCAGTGAAGAGTAACCGAATAGCTGGGTAACAACAGGAGAGCTAGTAAGAGAGATGGCTAGAAAGGTGCTTGGTGTGACATCTGGAAAGAGGAAGGAGGACAAGGAGACCTGTTGGTGTAATGAAGAAGTACAGGAGAGTATACAGAGAAAGAGGTTGGCGAAGAAGAAGTAGGATTGTCAAAGAGATGAAGAAAGTAGACAAGAGTATAAGGAGATGAGGTGCATGGCAAAGAGAGAGGTGGCGAAGGATAAGGCGTATGAAGAGTTGTATAAAAAGTTGGACACTAAGGAGGGAGAAAAAGACCTGTACCGATTGGCTAGACAGAGGGACCCAGCTAGTAAAGATGTGCAGCAGGTAAGGGTGATAAAGGATAATGAGGGAAACGTACTCACAAGCAAGGAGAGTGTGTTGAGCAGATGGAAAGAGTACTTTGAGGGGTTGGCGAATGAAGAGAATGAGTGAGAGAGAAGGTTGGATGATGTGTGGGTAGTGAATCGTGAAGCGCAGTGGATTAGTAAGGAGGAAGTAAGGATAGCTATGAAGAAGATGAAGAATGGAAAGGTTGTTGGTCCAGATGACATACCTGTGGAAGTATGGAGGTGTTTAGGTGAAATGGCAGTGGAGTTTTTAACTAGATTGTTTAATGAAATCTTGGAAAGTGAGAGGATGCCTGAGGAATGGAGAAAAAGTGTTTTGGTACCGATTTTTAAGAATAAGGGTGATGTGCAAAGTTGTAGTAACTACAGAGGGATTAAACTGATCAGTCACAGCATGAAGTTATGGGAAAGAGTAGTGGAAGCTAGGTTAAGAAGGGAGGTGATGATTAGTGATCAGCAGTATGGTTTCATGCCAGGAAAGAGCACTACAGATGCGATGTTTGCTCTGCGAGTGTTGATGAAGAAGTACAGAGAAGGTCAGAAGGAGTTGCATTGTGTCTTTGTGGATTTAGAGAAAGCATATGTCAGGGTGCCTAGAGAGGAGTTGTGGTATTGTATGAGGAAGTCGGGAGTGTCAGAGAAGTATGTAAGAGCGGTACAGGATATGTACGAGGGTAGTGTGACAGCGGTGAGGTCTGCGGTGGGAGTGACGGATGCATTTAAGGTGGAGGTGGGATTACATCAAGGATCAGCTCTGAGACCTTTCTTATTTGCAATGGTGATGGACAGGTTGACAGACGAGATCAGACAGGAGTCCCCGTGGACTATGATGTTTGCAGATGACATTGTGATCTGTAGTGAGAGTAGGAAACATGTGGAGGAGATCCTGGAGAGGTGGAGATATGCTCTAGAGAGAAGAGGAATGAGGGTCAGCAGGACTAAGACAGAATATATGTGTGTGTGAATGAGAGGAAGGATAGAGGAATGGTGAGGACGCAGGGGGTAGTGGTGGCGAAGGTGGATGAGTTTAAGTACTTGGGATCAACAGTTCAGAGTAATGGTGAATGTGGAAGAGAGGTGAAGAAGAGAGTACACGCAGGATGGAGTGGGTGGAGAAGAGTGTCAGGAGTGATTTGTGACAGACAAGTACCAGTAAGAGTGAAAGGGAAGGTCTACAAGAGGGTAGTGAGACCAGCTATGTTATATGGGTTGGAGACTGCGGCATTGACAAAAAGGCAGAAGTCAGAGCTTGACGTGGCAGAGTTGAAGATGTTAAGATTTGCACTGGGTGTGATGAGGATGGACAGGATTAGGAATAAGTATATTAGAGGGTCAGCCCAGATTGGAAGGCGTGTAGACAAAGCCAGAGAGGCAAGATTATATTGGTTTGGACATGTGCTGAGGAGGGATGCAGAGTATATTGGGAAAAAGATGCTAAGGATGAAGCTGCCAGGTAACAGGAAAAGAGGGAATGCCTAAGATAAGGTTTATGGATGTGGTGAGAGACGACATGCAGGTGGTTGGTGCGACAGAGCAAGATGCAGAGGACAGGAAGAAATGGAAACAGTTGATCTGCTGTGGCGACCCCTAATGGAAGCAGCCGAAAGAAGAAGAAGAAGAATGGAGCAAATTGTTTCAGGCTAGCAGTATGCTACATTAGCTGATGATTTACTAGTTGGAGGTAATGGTGAAGGAGAGCATGCAGAAACCTCTGGAAAGTTCTGGTCAGAGCACGTGAAGTGAATTTAAAGCTAAATCCTCTGAAGTGCAGATTCAGACTACCAGAAGTTACTTATGTATATAACTTATTTATGAGTACAGGCTTATGACCAGATTCTTCTAAACAAGCAGCCATTCTTGACATGCCAGCTCCAGACAATCTCCAAGCTTTACAGCGTTTTCTTGGCATTGTTAACTATTTGGGCAAATTTATCCCTGACTTTAGTGAGCTATCAGCACCTTTGAGAGATGGCTGACGTGCTAAAATGTTGCAAGGTTAAGGTTAGAACATCACCACAGAACATTTAATAACCTCAAACAGCAAATTGCTAACCCTCCTATATTAAGGTACTATGATGTCCACAAACCAGTAGTTCTTTCCTGTGATGCTTTGAAGTTCATTCTTGGTGCAGTTATTCTTCAAGAGGGCAGACCCATTGCATATGCATCTAGAACTCTTAGTCAAACTGAGATAAGGCATGCTCAAATTGAGAAGGAACTTTTGGCAATTGTGTTCGCATGTTCAAAGTTCCATGACTATATTTATGGCTGAGCAATCCAGATAGAAACTGACTATCAACCTCTAGTAACTATTTTAAAGAAGCCTATGCATTCGTCTCCAGCAAGACTACAAATAATGATGTTTAGATTACAAAAGTACAATTTCAAAATGGTCTATACAAAAGGTAAACTTTTTTATCTGGTTGATACCTTATCCAGATCACCCAGAAATACTACGGAACAGCTTAATGCAGAGAATTATGACTTTGATGTCATGGAAGTGTGTAATTTTTCTACCACAAGACTTGATGAGCTGAGCGATCATACAAAGACTGATCCAATTTTGCAAAAGCTCAACCACTTTATCAATGTAGGATGGCCATCAAAGCAATCCTGTACACCTCCAGATGCACAACCTTACTTTCCATACAGAGATGATATGCTGATGAAAGATGGTATCATTTTCAAAGGTCCAAAAGTTATTGTTCCTACTGCCTTACAAAATTAATACATACAGATTTTGCATCGTGGCCACCCAGGTTCCGATTCTACCAAAAGGACGAGAGAACTAGTATTTTGGCCTTCTCTAACAAAGGACATTGATAAACTGTTTTCTTCTTGGTCAGTGTGCAACAGTACTAAGCCGCACTTGCAAAAACAGCCATTTCACCTAAGCCAAATTCCTGAACTACCTTAATCAACAGTAGAAATGACATATTTGAGTGGAACAGTCAACATTACTTAGTGTTGGTAGACTCTAGTCAATTGTTTCAGAGATTTGCTAAAGAGTGGGACTTTATCCATGTTACTAGCAGTCCTGAATATCCAGAGTCAAACAGCCTTGCTGAATGTGCAGTACAGAGTGCAAAGCAATTACTGGAGAGGTCAAAGTGTGACAACAACATCTTCTTGAATTTATTCAATCTCAGAAACATATCCTGTGACAATTTACTTGGCTCGCCTGCTCAGACACTTCTATCTATGCAAACTAGAATGACTTTGCCTATTAGTTCTAGTTTGTTGGTGCCTAATGCTAAAATCAACAGTGCAATCAAAGCCCAACTATTTAAGAAGCATTCTTAAAGTCCATTTATGATCAAAGAAGCAGATTTATTTGTCCATTAAAAGAAGGAGAGACAGTGCGGATGCAAACAGCAAAAGGCTTTGATCGAATTGGTCAAGTCAGAGGTATATGTACCGAGCCGAGATCCTACTTAGTGGAATCTGAGGATACAGAGTACCGGAAAAACTGCAGACATCTTCTTCCTGTATCAGAAATTATATCACAGGATCTGACCTGTGATACAGACTCTACATCTCAGAACAACCCTGACAATGTTCATACCGAAGATCATGTCAGTGTCCATTTCTATTCCTGATGATGTCCCAGATTGTCCCCAAAGTTGGAACATTCCTTGAAGACAGTCCCTGTTGCTAGATCCAATTCTAACTTTTATGCTACACGGTTAGGTCATCTCTTGACCTAGTGCAAAATACACAGCAACTTGGAGATAACTGTTTTCTATGTGTCGAATTTCGTATGATTGCATGTCAGATAATTAGTTCTGTATAACTGCATGTCAAAAGATCATTTCTGTAAATTGCATGTCATTGTCATTTTGTATATGAATCATTTCTCAAAGAGGAAGGATTTAGATCAGAGTGTGTGTATGTACCTTTAAGAAGCATTTCCAGATGTAGCAAGTGCATATAAATACTGAGCACATGCAGGGAGCAGTGCCATTTTGAGAGAACAGCCAGAGTGTTAACATGTGCGAGTGTGGTAGTCAGTCTGTTTATAAGTTTATTTAAGTTTAAGTTGCAAAGCCTCATTCCTGACATGTTTGTGTGTAATAATGCTGCTTGAACAGAACCCACAAATGTTCTATTGTTTTATCCTGACCAGATGAGCGACACTACCCATTCTCACTTACCTTACATCTCATGTTGCACACTGACTATTCCACCACTCAACAATGCTTGCATTCAACTGATTCTGATGTTAAAAAAATCTGAGATGAATGGTAAATGTGACAAAATTTAGTCTACCCCCATACATACATACACACACACATGTGTGTGTGTGTGTGTATGCACATACATACCGTGTATACACATGTATACCTATATATAGGGTCTATACTATATGAACGAAAGTGCCAGACTTCGAACCCTTTATTGTGGGGGACTGCGCCCCCCACTCCTTGTTAATTACATATACCATTTCCAAGATTGCACGGCAGTAAGGAAAGGGCAAATTTCCAGATCTTCACTGTACCATGATCTCACAAAAAACACATTGATGAATGGCATTTTCGCGTATACAGCCATTCAATATTTTGGACTTTAATTCTTAGCGGTCGAGTGGCCACCGAAAGACATGCATGAATGGGCATGCCTTCGCTGAAGGTTGGGTGTCGGGCTGGCAACTCGGCACCATAAAAAATCTGACAATCATTAGCGGACCGGAGTTGCGCTGTGGCGACCCCTAACCGGGAAAAGCCGAAAAGACAAACAACAACAATTCTTCTAATAGGAACCCTATATATATATATATATATATATATATATATATATATATATATATATATATATATATATATGTGTGTGTGTGTGTGTGTGTGTATGTGCAAACACATACACCCAAATTCTTTTTCGCCCAACCTTCTGATCATCAGTTGTCCCATAACATCAATGATACATCTGTTGGTCTGGTGAGAGATGATCACAGAATGCTATCAACTAGGCAGCCAACCGTATATTATTATATACATATATATACACATGGGTTCACTTCAATTCACTGAACTTTCAATTCACTGACTTTCATTTCACTGACACCATTTCACTGAAATTCATTTCACTGAAACTTCATTTCACTGAAAGTTCATTTCACTGACAAGTATTATTACAAAGTAAATGGAATATGGCCCCTTCCCCACTGTAGTGCGACCCTGGAGTTAGAATATATAGTTAGGGGGGTGGGGTGGGGGGTGCAGCCCCCCACTTACTTTTCTTTTACTAAGCAATATTATATCAAAACGTAAGAATATCATATGAAATGAAGTGGGGGGCTGCGCCCCCACACCCCCGATATGGGAGGCTCTGCCCCCCACATCCCCCTAACTATATATTCTAACTCCAGGGTCGCACTACAGTGGGGAAGGGGGAATATTCCATTTTATTGCTAATAATAGTTGTCAGTGAAATGAACTTTCAGTGAAATGAAGTTTCAGTGAAATGAAGTTTCAGTGAAATGGTGTCAGTGAAATGAAAGTCAGTGAATTGAAGTGAACCCATACACATATATATTATTATATACATATATATACACATATATATATATATATATATATATATATATATATATACACACACACACATATATATATATATATATATACACACACACACACACACACACACACACACACACACATATATATATATGGATCACCTTTAAAACCTCGAAATCGCGTTTGCCCGACACACTAATGACCGACACGAAAAGACAGACAACAAAAAACGCCGACAACGCAAAACACCGAAAACCATTACACCAACACACTACACGTAAACAACACAGTACACTACATAACATATGCACTATCCCTAACCCAAACCCTAACCCTAAGGTCCGACACTACCGCACACTTACCCTACCTGCACCCTAACCCTAACTCACTTACCTACCCCTAAACCCACAGTCCCTCACTATCGCACACGCACCCTACCTGCACCCTAACCCTAACTCACTTAACCCACCCCTAACCCACAGTCCCTCACCATCGCACACACACCCTACCTGCACCCTAACCCTAACTCACTTAACCCACCCCTAACCCACAGTCCCTCACCATCGCACACACACCCTACATGCACCCTAACCCTAACTCACATAACCCACCCCTAACCCACAGTCCCTCACTATCGCACACTTACCTGTCCGCTCCCTAACACTAAATCCCTCACTCGATCGCACACTTACCGAGTCCGTCGGGTTCTCACCTTGTCAGTCATCTGCGTTGTCGGTATTCTCGTCCCGTCGGATTCCGTGTCGGGCAAACGCGATTTCGAGGTTTTAAAGGTGACCCATATATATATATATATATATATATATATATATATATATATATATATATATGCGCGTGTGTGTGTGCATGTGTAGCCCTTTACACGCAATCCAGTGGTAACCTGTCACACCCACAGTAACGGTGACTAATGCATGCATGCAAGCTTACCGATAAATACAGATTCTGGCTACAAAGCAAATGTGCTGCTCGGTGGATGTGCATGTGTCTACTGTGGTTTGTGGTTGCCTGATGTGACTCCTATTCTCTCTGAGTCTGAGGGATGCCAGTAGTGCAGTAGATTAGACTGCCTCCCTTTATCCAAGAGTGGTTGAACCAAAGACTGTCACTCACTCCCACCCCGATTATTTGACTTCTTCAGCATTCTGGTTGCTAACTAGATCACTTGTACTAGCCAAAGCTTTACGTTTCTACACCTCTTAGCCAGTGATTTTAACTTAAACTGTCATTCACAGCAGAAAATGACATGTTCTTTTTTCCTTAGCCATAGAAAGGAAATCCATTTCAACCTTAATGTCATCTGTGAGGGTAGGCATAGCTATGCTTGCCGAATGACAATGACTGATGATGCAGAAGATGTCACTGCTATGTTAGCAGTCTGACACTTAGTAACATTACTACACAGCTTAAACAGATGATTACCTTTAGTACTTTACACTACTGTCAAATTTTTTAAACTCGGCAACAAATCTATAAAATTATGTAAAATTGAGCTCTGGCTATTAAAAATACATACCAAATAAATGAAACATCCAATGGAAAGATAGTGAAGAGTGTAAGTCTACAATCTAATCTGCTTAACTCCACAGATTCTTTTTCATAGGTAAAATGGACATAACTATAATATTTAATGGAGTCTGGAATACTGCAAATGTAACAGCTACAAGGTCGGCCTTTAAGTTTCTGTAATATACAAGCAATGTACATCCAGTCAGCCTTCCTAGAAGGTAAAGTCTTAGAAACAGTTTTGATGATATCCTGAAAATAATCTATTAAAAAATGAAAAGCTTATATTTGTATTTGCTCCAATTTTAAATGCTTTTACTATCTCCTTTTGAGAGCAAGGATGTCCTTGAAATACTACCACTTCCACATAAAATGAGTGATTATTCAAAATGAAATGTCTTCAAGAAGGAACAGAATAGAAAGGACTGTTAGTCATCAATATTAATGCCTGCAGCAAATAGAGATTCATTCTAAGCCAAATGAAAATCATATGAAGGAGATGAAGAGGCATATACCTTCTCTTCTTAACAGTGGAAGATGTAGGAAAGGCTCTGAAAACTGACCTAGAAAACTGAAACAGGCATATGGTCCATCACTACTGTCTGTTCGTGAAGGGCTAGCACTTTTTCTGATACTTTGACAAGTTTAGTCTTCAGCCAACTTTTGATAGACAAATATGTAAATAACAGATATTTCTGGAAAAGGCAAGAGTCTTGCCAAGGCAAAGTAATAGCAACAGTTTAGCAATCATCTTAAAGCATTTTTTCAGCTTAAAAAAGTTTTTCTGAGCTGATGAAATACTTTCAATTTTGCAAGTCACTGTTTCATAACCTTTATTCAGTCATTTATCCAGAGCCTTTAACTATGATTAGGGCTTTTTTCTCTCTTTTGAGACTGATCTACTGTATTTAGTGTACTCCTACTACAAACTGTCAGTCAGAACTAACCCTTACTCCTCACTAAGGCAAATTAAATTACTACACAAATTAACTAAATTGTATCCTCACCTGCTCCACAAACTCATTCGCTGTGGTGACATTCACCCCAATCCAGGACCCACCACAACACCCAACATAGACTCTAATCAGCTAAATCCCCTATACTATAGACCTACCTCCTCTCTCCTCTTCATAAACATAAATGCAAGAAGTATACTTAACAAAATTCAGGACCTTCACAACCTACTAGCTGTATATAAACCAGAAATCGCTGTGCTAACTGAAACATGGCTTAAACCAGAACACCATAATGATGAGATTACAGCCCCTGGCTATATCATCATACAGAGAGACAGAGTAGAGAAAAAGGGTGGAGGGGTAGCGATATTGTTACAAGATCATTTCAGCACTGAACAAATTGATTATAGCACCCAAGAAATCAAAGATGTTGAACTAATCCTTGCCAAACTAAAGCTAAACTCAAACAAACATATAATTATTGCAGGTGACTACATTCCACCAGGCAATAACACTACTATAATGGAAAGTCTACTAAACTGGATCTCAAACTCCTTGTCACAAGAAACTGTACTATTAGGTGCCTTTAATATTGACTGGCTGAACTGCTCTAGCCACACTCCAACTACCCACATCAACCTCCATAGATTTACCCAAATTATATCTATCCCAACCAGAACAGACAAAACCTCAAAATGTGAATCCATCTTAGACTGAATTCTATTATCTGACCCCAGTCTAGCATGGCACTCTGGCTTTCTAACTGATAGTCTATGTGATCAAAAACCAACCTACCTTATTCGTAACAGACCCCATTACACAAGCCAACCCAACCTCAGAGTAATACGTAATAAAAAGATGTTTAAAACAACTGGCCATCAATTCACTGCAAAACTGTAACTGGACACCCCTAAAACTACTATCTGTAGATGAGGCCGTACAGTACTTTAACTCCATTTTCCTACAAATCCTAAACTGTCATGCCCCCCCCCCCCCACACACACACACACACACACGAACTATAAGACTGAAAATTAACTATGCTCCATGGCTAACTAAAGATACCAAGACTATAATGAAAGAGAGGAATCTGTCCTGGAGTCAATATCAAAAGAACAAAGCCAGTAAACTGAGGCAAACCTATCAAGAACTTCGCAACAAAGCCAAAAAACAAATCAAACTAGACAAAAGTAACTACTACAAAAACATGCAAGAAAAATATGCCAATAATCCAAAGAAATTTTGGGCTACAATAAATGGCATAATCCACCCAGGTAAAGCTACTACCCCAACCCCATTACTACCAAACAATCATGACAATATTCCCACACAATTTAACAAGTTCTTTACTGAGAGAGTTTAAACCCTTACCAATGCCCTCAATACCACTAATAGCCCTATACCAGGTACTAGCAAAACACACCCCATTACTCAAAATATTAACAACTTCTCCCTACACCCTGTATACACTAATGCAAATTCCAAGCTCCTTAAGAAACTCAAACTAATCACACTAGCAGCTGACACCCTACCAGCCAAATTTCTCCAGATAGCAGCAGACACCATAGTCTATCCCGTGTCCATCCTTATAAACAGGTGACCCAAGGAGGTCAAAGTCTCCACTTTGTGGAAAACATCACATATTATTCCAGTGCACAAAGGGGGTAACTCCTTAGAACTCACCAACTATCGTGCAGTCGCAATTCTCTCACCTCTAGCCAAGATATTAGAAAGAGTTGTCCATTCCCAACTACTTCAGTACCTCTTACAAAACAACTTAATGTCCAAAACCCAACATGGCTTTAGACCATCCCACAGCACCACCACAGCATTACTGTCATTTACAGATATAGTTAACCACAATAGAAACAAGGGACTCTTTGTATCTTCCATTTTCTTAGACTTATCTAAAGCCTTTGACATGGTTGACCATAATATTCTTCTCCAAACTCTGTCTACCCTAAACCTCAGCCCCTCCACTATATCATGATTTACTAGCTACTTATCTGGTCAGCAGCAGGCAGTCCTATGTCATGACCAGCTGTCCCCCCTGCTACCAGTATCCATAGGTGTCCCTCAAGGATCTATCCTTGCCCCACTACTGTTCTCACTATTCACCAACCAAATCAATTCCCTCTCACTCATAACATCAGTAGTACAATATAAAGATGACACCACCATTATAAGTGCCGCCCCCACCTTAAATGAACTACAACCCCTCACCCAACACACTTTTACTCTAGCTGAAACATGGTTCTCAAACATCACACTTATTCTTAACCCCAAAAAAAACTAAACTAATTATTTTCGGCCCGGGTCATGCCCCCCCCCCCCAACAACAGTTTCACCATCCACTCCAAAGATAACATTCAAATCACTCCTACTGCACACACTAAACTGTTAAGTGTAGAAATAGACAATAACCTCAAATTTGACATCCATATAGCACAAACCATTAAGAAAGTTAATAAAAAGCTAGGACTTCTCTATAGGAACAAGCAGTTTATCACAAAACAAACTAGAGCTACTATCTCTTATCCATCCTTCTCTATGCCTCTCCCATCTTTACTAATTTCCGCCAAAGTGATCTGCAAAAAATGGAATCTTGTTAACAAAATAACCAAGTTTGCTACTGAAGCCTCTTACAAATCCCACCACTGTCTTGCCCTTAACCAACTCAACTGGCTCAAGCTACCTCAACTACTTCTGTTCAATCAACTCACAATAGCACATAATCTCTTCTACCTTCCAGAAAACCCCCTGCTCTACAATATTTAAATAACCACCATATCACTACCAGAACCTTACAATCTACTTCCCAGAACCTAATAAGCGTTTATCAGACACAAAAATGATGCTGGCAAATCTCTTTTTGACTGCACTATTGCCAAAACCTGGAACTCTCTACCTAACCAAATAACCTCCACTACTCAATTTAAGAAACTCCTGAGGACTCACTTCTCAAACAATTGGCTATGTTCATGCTACTCCCCAGGCTAATCTGCACAAATACCTTGTTCAAATTCTCTACTAAATGTCCCTAATTCCTTTCTCTGTAAAGTTTGATGACTCAAGCTATTTCTGTAATGAAATAATGAGAGTACTCACAATTTAGGAGAGAAAAAAAAATTAATTAATGTCTTCATGTCTATTTTTTATAGTCTATTACTAAATGAATTGTTAAACTATACCTGATTTTGTTTCCAAGGAACTTGTATCTCTGTATAATATTCTTTTGAAATTTCTTGTATGTCATGCTACTGGAGCTTTTCTCCCCAGGTCTCCGCTGAAAATGGATATGTGTCCAGTCGGACTTTCCCGGTTAACAAATGTAAAATAAATAAAAAAATAAATAAAATAAAACTTACTCCATACCCTTATGAACAAACTCTTTTTCTCCCTCTAGGGCAGGGTGTTTTCCAGTTAAATGATCTCCCTTCCTCCTTTTAGATAGCTTTTTTTTCTTTTAAGTTGATAGTGCTAGCTGTTTTTTGAGCCTCCATGACTTCAAGGCTATACAACCTTTTCTTAAACAGATGTGCTTCTAAGTCTTTCATTGTAAATAATAGTACTAAAGCATTGTTATTACTGTTGTGTGTAGTCCTGAGGCAAAAAAGACACTTCAGGCTGAAATATCAGAAAGTGCAGGTTGAGTGCAAGTACACTTCTTATGGGCTATTAACTTTCTTCAAAAGTAACAAAAAACTGCCATGTTTATTGATCTAATGAATATCAGATGAAGGAGACTGATGAAACACTCGCATGACAGAGATGGACAACCAGTGGTTCTGAGGCAGTGAGTATCAAACCCAAATGACATACTGATGCAAATGCCCTCCTTGAACTAAGATTAACAATGGTAAAGCACAACCAAATGGATCACTCTCAAAACATTTTCACACTGGCATTATGAAGACAAAACCTAGAGGTCCAAATCAGTGTAACACTGCAAGTCTAACATCTTCTTCTTCTTCTTCTTCTTTCGGCTTTTCCCGGTTAGGGGTCGCCACAGCGGATCACCTTGTCCGCACATTGAATGGCAGTGGAGTTTTACAGTGTCGAGTTGCCAGCTCGGCGCCCAACCTTCCACAGAAGGCACACTCACACGCACACCTAGGGCCAATTTAGAGTGTCCAATCCACCTGCAGCATGTCTTTGGGATGTGGGAGGAAACTGCAGCACCCGGAGGAAACCCACGTGACCACAGGGAGGACATGCAGACTCCGCACAGAAGGCACCCCAGCCGAGGATCGAACCGGAGAACCTCTTGCTGTGAGGCAGCAATGCTAACCACTGCACCACCGTGGCCGCCCACTGCAAGTCTAACATGAGATCTTAGAATTACTCAATAAAGTAAGCTGCAGTTGACAGGGTGGGTAGAGCATACCTTCATGGTTATAAACTAATTCGTACATACAAATTCAAAATAAAATAGAACTATTCTATCCCTCTCAACACAGCTAATTAAACTGGCCTACTGGAACGGCAGACATACTTAGCCAAGGACTGATTACTCAAATAGTACTTGATCAAGAAAAACTGACTAACTGGAATTTTTAGACTTTCTGTAATACAGTTTACCCCACGATTTAATGACTGGTTCTCCCTCAGAAAATAAAAATACAGAAATTTGGATGGCTGTTAATGACGGAATGATCTCTGACAAACTGGTAATTGACTAGGTAATCTATATCTATACAAACAGTTTCTGATGTGAATCTGTACTGCTGAAGGAAGCTAAAAGTCCCACTGCCCCCACGTCATTGGGTCACACAAGGAACGTGGTCTCTACTGTATAACTACACCCTCAGTGGACAACAAGCAGTAGTACTGCACAATGGAAGTATAAAGAGTAATGTTACAGTACAAAATCCTCAAGTAAGAATTACCTTGATATGTTCAGATGCAGAAAGGTAACAAAGTGTCCAACTAAACAAGGAGCTACCTAGCATTCTATTGTACTGTGTGCACTTATAAATGAATTTCAAATAAGTTTTATCCACATATTATGGAAACAACAGGGGCACATGAGGCTAAGGAATCCTTTTGCGTTATGAAAGGAAGATGAGTAGAAGGTTGGAGGGGATCCGAATGAGTCCAGAGAAAGAAATTACAAACTCAAATGGAACAGGAAAAGAAACATTTTCAGATGCAAATAAAAGGGGTAAATTCGCAGTCACCTTTACACTGTAACTTCTCTAGGGTAATTAAAACTGCTTAACAAAGGCAGATACGGAGTATATGTTATCGTATCCATATAATATCAGTAAATGCAAGCTCCACATTAAACAGTGTGGGCAGAGATTCAGTCTTCTCAGTTATAAACAAATGTTAATACTACAGAGCGAGAGTTACTGTCTGTGTTGTTTCTGGCCCTCTTCATCCATACAGCTAAACCTCTAACAGCCTTAAGGCAGACGTCTAAATAAATACTTTGACAAAAAATTGCACTCTACTAGATTACAGAAGTATGATAACCTCTGAGGAAAAACCAAGCAGCAAGTGTTCTGATCGGTACATGCTGCAGTACAACTATCTACTTACAATAACCAATATTAAAATAGTACGCAATAAAATGCCACTTTTTGCACAGAAAGTTTTATAAACAATAAATATTAGCAGAGTTGTTTTTGCCATAAAGATATGGCCTCCAAATATGGTGACACAAACTTCTGAATTTCAACAATGTTTTTAAAAATTACAATATACTTACTTTAAGTTGCAATGTCTTCAGAAGGAATTTATAGAGAAGCAACTAAGTTAAAGGACAGCCTGACATCACAAGTACACTTTCTCAGAGCACTGTGGTGTTTAATTAGTTGACTGTTTATACTACCTTTTCTTACAGTATGCTACTTATAAAATGCTTCTAAATTACTTTGTCCAGACGTCATACACCTTCAACCAACACAATGAATACAAAGCTGTGACCATCGAAGGAAAGAAATTCAAGAGAAACAACTCCTTGTAGGATCGAGAACTACAAACTCTGAATAAAATGTGGAATATAACAAACTAGTATGGAATTTATCACAGACACAGTTAACAGAATCTGAACTTTCTTTACTTAAAAAAGGTTTGGCTTTTATTCCTTCTCAAAGGGCTGATCTAGCTGATACTATTATAGATCTGAAATTGTTTGCACAAAAAATAGCTCTTAAAGAGCAGTTTGTTTTTTTTGCGTCACATGAAAGTGTATGTAACTATAAAAAGCCAAGTGCTTTCTGTCCAACATTGTCTTCTACCCTGGAAGTTTTTTCAAATGTATATGAACAAGAGATTTATAATCTTTTTGAAACTAACAGTGAGTATAAACAAAATAAGTTTTATAACTTAAATAAAAATGAGAGACAAGCACAAATTTACAGAGATATAGTGACATTGTAATACGACCAGCCAATAAAGGCAATTCCTTTGTTGTGTTACATAAAGAATGTTATGTTACTACTATGAATACCATGCTTAAAGATGATAACACATATATTAGTATAGAACTTTATTCTGTACAAAAGTTAATTGAAAGGTTCACCAAGTCTCTTGTCAACTGCTTTGAGGAAAATAGAAGTTATGTCTTATCATAACGTTCCATCTGTGTTGTTGATCTTTGTTCATTCATTACTGATGGGTTATCGGAACCGAGCCGGCCATATATCAAGCTCACATCAGCCAAAAACTCTCAAGCCAAGGTCCTACCCAGAATGCTCTGCTCCCTGTTATCTCAGATCGAGTTTGCAAGTTGATAGACAAAGGTAGAGGCTACCTCTGGTCATAACAGACCTACAATAAAGGAGTATATGATCAACCAGGAACCTCTGGAGGGGGACGGACAGTGGGGAATAATGAATGAACGAAGATCAACAACACAGATGGAACGTTATGATAAGACAACTTCTTTATCTGATGTTGTTAATCTTCGTTCATTCCTTACTGATGGGACAGAGTCCCCAGCTACCTGTATCCCTGGGTGGCCCTCATGGAAGGACATTCCTGAGCACCATGGAGCCAAAAGAAGCTCTACCTCTGGAGGCCAAATCCAATTTGTAATGAAGAATAAAGGTATGAGGTTTGGCCCAAGTCATAGTTGAGCAAATATCATTGAGGGAAGCCTTAGCATGGAAAGCTGCTGAAGTTGCCACAGACCTTGTAGAATGTGCTTTGACTCTGTGAGGCAAGGTGACGTTGTCTTTGTTGTAGATAAAGGTAATGCAATTTCTCAACCACGACGCCAATGTAACTTTTGAGACAGGATGACCTAGTCTTGGTCCAGAAAAAGTTGGTCTGATTTACGGGTAGATTTTGTTCTGTCCAGATAAAATCGTATTTGCCTATGAACATCCAGGGAGTGCAGGCAATACTCTCCCTTGTTAGAGTGGTTAGGAAAAAATACTGGAAGATCAACAGACTGACTGATAGACGGATCTGACACCACTTCTGGTAAAAAGGAAGAATTATTTCTCAGTTATACCCTATCCTTATGGAAGATAAGATATGGAGGTTTGATGCATAAGGCTTGAAGTTCTGACAAGCATCTGGCTGATGTGATTGCAATCAGAAACAAAGTTTTCCACGAGAGATATTTTAAATCACATGATGACACAGGTTCAAAGGGTGAAGCTGTTAGGGCTTGCAGGACTAAGGCCAAATCCCAAGGTTGCACTGGTTCTCTAAAGGGAGGTTTTAGGTGAAGAACCCCTTTCAAGAAAGTTTTACAGAGTCTATGTGACATGAGCGAATAATCCTGTAAACCAATGTGGAAATTTGAAATGGCAGCTAAATGCACACGAACAGTAGAGGCAGACACCCCAGAGTGGAAAGGATGTGATAAGTAACCCAAAACCACCGAAACTGGGGCTGACAAGGGGACTAATTGTTTATTCGCTGCCCATAGAGAAAACCTTTTCCATTTATTGAGCTAGATTAGTCTGGTGGACGATTAATGAGATGCAATAAGAATATTGCGTACTGGTCCCTGACGGAAGAATGGAATGGAATGCTTGCAATGCTAGTAGCACCACCCTCAGTTCCAGGACATTGTTATGCAAAAGGGCCTCTGTATCTGACCAGGTGCCTTGGACCGAGTTTCCCTGACATAGCCCCTCCCACCATATCAGAGAGGCGTCTGTGGTCACCGTAGCTTTTGACTGATGGGGGCTGAAGGGGCAAGACCTCTGTTGGGGATTTCGAGATGGCCACCAAAGTAAATCTTGCTTGCAACTCTGAGTTACACTTATCTGAAAAGACAAAGGATGTTGTAGAAGTAACCACTGAAGGAGCCTCATGTGGAATCTGGCTAGAGGAACAATGGTGATCGAGGCTGCCATTGACCCCAAGAGATGAAGTATAGATTGAACAGGATATTTGTGATGACAGAGCAGCGGCTGAACCTGTTGCCTTATTCTTTGAAGCCTGTGGTCCGGAAGAGATGGTGTGCAATTTCTCGTGTCCAACAGTACCCCTATGAATTCTAAGGACTGGGCTGGGGTCATGTTTTACTTCTCCCAGTTTATATTAATTCCTAGGCGTTGTGCTGTGAGGAGAGTGTAGTGCAGGGCTTCTTCCACTAGACGCTTGGTGGGGGCGGTGAGGAGCCTGTTGTCTACATATGGAAACGCCTAGAATCCTTGAAGTCACAAGTGAGCGATAACTACTGGTGAACACTCTGGGGGCTGAAGAGAGACGAAAGGGCAGTACTCAAAATTGGTAGTGACTGGCTCCTATGTGGAAGTGGAGGTAACTTCTTCAGCGTTTGTCCATTTTTATGTGGCAATATGCATCTTGAAGATCTACAGAGCACATTCAATTGTCTTATTCCAGAAGAGGAAGGATAGACTGAACCGTGACCATTCGGAATTTCTCTGTTTATACAAATTTGTTCAGTGTGCTGAGATGCAGAACTGGTCTCCAGTCCCCTGTCTTTTTTGGCACTAAAAAGAACGATGAGTAAAAATCAGATCCTATCTGGTCTGGGAGGACCGTTTGGATGACTCTTTTTTTTGTAGCAGCTTTTGGATTTCGTGTGTTGCTGCTTCCCTTTGACTGGGTGGAATGTTGGGTAATTCTCTGGATGAGGTTGGACAAAGATGGAAGGGGATGCGATAGCCTCTGGATATTATCCGTTGTACCCAAGAGTCGGTGGTTATATTTTGCCAGGCAGTGGGGTACAAGGAAAAATGACCCCCGACCGCTTCCAGAGGTGAGCAGTCGGGCAATGATTCAGGAGTACTGATGGGGTTGGCCAGAGAAAGAACTTTTGGAACCCCAGTTTTGCGGACCTCCTCTGCCCTGAAAGGGGTGTCTTCCACTGGAGTTTCCCCCTCTGGAATAGGAAGGAATAACTCGGCACGTGCATCATGGAAAGAGCCCTGTGATTTCCTGTGCCATATTTTCCTGCTCCTCTGATTTCTGGAGTAGAATCGTTGAGGAGTGAAGTGTCTGACAGCAATGGCAGATAGGGTCTTGCCATCTTGTTCGCACCTTGCCAGCGTATCTTTAACTTTAGGGCCAAACAAAGAAGCAGCCTCAATGGGGGCATTCATTAAGGAAGCCTTAAAGGAGTCTGCAAAGTCACAAAAGGAGCAACCAGGCATGTTGTCTGGTGACTATACCTGCCTAGATATGACACTTTCTTATGTATCTTTAATCCATCACATTTAAGATGGAATCTAGTCAGTTGTAACTCCTCCACAAATAGTAGACCCTCATTATCCCCACCTTCACACAGGAAAATAAGATAATCTATAAATCTGTAATATCCTTTGACATATTGTTGAAAAAACCTGGATCTGTAAATATACTCTGTCTCAGACAGACCCATACTTAAATTTGCATATGCAGGTGCAAAGGCTGCACCCATTGCTGTCCCTTGTTTGGTGAAAGAGCATCCCATCAAATTCCAAAAAGTTATTTAACAGACAGAAGTGCACTAATTCGATAACATATTCTGACATTGGGCTGTTACCCAGAAAGAATCTAAGTGCTTCTATCCCAAAAGTATGTTGGATATTGGTATTCAAAACTCTTTACATCCAAAGTTACCCAATACATATTAGGTTTCCATTGGATATTCTTGATTTTCAAAAGAAAATCAAAGACATCCTTAATATACGAAGGAAGTATTTGAACTTTAGGTAAAAGCTGAAAATTTAACAACCGTCCTATTTTGTAGAGAAAATATTCCCTTCCTGAAACTACAGGATGACCTGGAGCGTTTGTTGTGTTCTTATGTATTTTGGCAAACAGTAGAATTGAGCCATTTTACAACCATCTACACTAAACTTCTTTTTCACATCTTCATGTGTGAAATAATCTAATCTAACCCCCTTATACAGCAGTTTTATGATACCTATCACTGCAATGCAAGTAGAAAATTCCACTCTTTCATAAATATTTTCATCATTTAGATGTTTAAGACACATATTTACATAATGGGAATAGTGCATTGCAACTAGTTTGTTTCCTTTGTCTGCAGGTTTGAATATAAAGTCCCTTCTTTGACTCAGCAGCAATAATGAATTCCATTTATTTTTAGATAAATTATAAAGTACATTCTATGTTTATTAAAATGTGCCATTTCCCTTTCCACAGCAAAATTTAACATAGTGCTAAAATGTTATACTCCTTCATGATTAAATGTTGGAATAAATACATTTTTACTTTCTATTTGACTTGTATCTAAAAGACAATATGCATTTATGCCGTCTTCGGAACAACATGAATAAAAAACTTTCTTCCATAGAGACATCAGTGTCATCATCATCACTCAAAACATGTACGTTAACACAAACTTTATCCTTGAAATAATTCCGTAAATGTAACTTTCTAATCAGCCCATAAATGTCACATTTCAGCTCATAGGAATGTGGTAACACTGTCGGTAGAAATTTGAGATCACAATTTAAAACTGACATTTCATAATTATTGAAATTATGTCCAGATAAATTTACTACATAAGAGTCTCTATTATTATGAGGCAGTTGTTCACCATTTACCTCTTTTCTGATGTTGGTAGTTGTGATATTCTGCCTGTTGCATATTCAAGAATTTCCATTGGCGTTTCCTCCTCTTTCCTGTGCTTTGCTCACAATGGGAACCTCCATGAAAGGTCCAATAAAACTTTTCTCCCTGTTGTACCCTCGGGAGTGATGGAAAAATTATTATTTCTTTCATTTTCTTCCTCCGTAGATGAATATATTTCTTCCAATGTCACCAGTGAAGTATTCAAACTCTGCCGACCATTACTTCCTCCTTCTTCAAATCTCACATGGTGATGAGAACATCTACGATTGGTTCACATCACAAAGGCTCTACCATTGTCACAGTCTCTGATATCTTGAATAAGTTTACCCTTATTTCTTTCCACAGTTTTTCCCTCATAGTTCTTAAGCTTGATATTTATGTCCATGAGGAACATGTCCAAGTGTTCTACACCCGGCCCTGATATCAGAGATGTACAGACTGAGCAAATCTGTTCTTTCAAATCTTGCTGCTCAGTCTGTCTATTTTTGATAGTATAGAGACCCATTCACTTGTGCATCTGTGTGCCGCCATAACCCAACATTTATGAAACTCTGTTTCATTGTTCAAATCAAAGGGCAAAGATGGATCGTTGTATGCCCTTAATCCCCTTTGGGTTATATCTAGTTCCTTATATTGTTAAAAAATATTAGAACTACCAATCACAAAACAAATGTATGGGAAGCAAAGCAATAAACACAAGTTAACTTACAGTTGAACTACAGGGACAAATGTTTCAAATTAGCCAAAAGTAGCCTAGGAGTGTTCTCTGATGTGTCTGCTTTTCAGCACAGCAAAACAGATCTGGAGAGCATGGTTTAAATTCTGAGAACTATGGTTAAACAGGAGGAGTTTAGCACCTGGGAAAGTTTTTAGATTTTGAGCAGCTTCAAAACCTGATGGCATTAGTTCTGCTATTACTGAGGATGGTCTTACTTATACCAGATTTTATATTTTTTCACAACGGTACATATTCGTCTTGCTTACCTTCTTAATAATTTCTTAAGTATGTTAATTATCAACATTAACAATACCCTCCTTAGATTAGGCATGATTTTTTTTTTTGCTGATTAGTTTAAAAAATATATCAGTCAGATAAACCATATGAGTTTATTTTATGAACTTTTGACATTCTGTATTATATCTGTACAATTACATGTGTATTTTTGGACCTCTTATATGGATGAATCTGAATAGTGAAACAATGCAAGAAGAATATTACCTGCTTCCATGAATCTGACTTTCATCATAAATGAAGCCTTCAAAAACTGCAATCATAACTTTAAGGCATCAACTAAATCCTCATTAGTTTGACTTACTCTTAAAATCTCACACTTGTTACAGCAGTGACTTTGCACTCTTCCAAATTCATATGTAAGAATATCACTCTGTAATCTTTCTTAAACATCCTTCTACATTCATTCACTAATTATCTTCTCTAATCCCCTCTGTTTTTCTTTCAGTTCTCTCTCTTCTCCCTCCTTCCATATAATATCAATTTAGCAGCTAATTATCATCTCTAATCCATTCTATTTTTCTTTCAATTCTCTCTTCTTCCTCCTTCCATATAATATATATTTAGCATCTCTCTGCCAATGGCACCCCATTATTCATGTATCTATCTATATATAAACTTTATACTATGGGTGGCACAGCAGGTAGCATTGTCACCTCACAGCAAGAAGCTCCCTGGTTTGTTTCTCAGCTGGGATGCCTTCAGTGTGGAGTCAACATGACCTCCATGTGTTTGCACAGAATTTCTCCAGGAGCAATGGTTTCTTCCTACATTCAAAAGATGTGTAGTAGGTAGACTGGACACTCAAAACTGGTCATAGGTGTTTGTGTGCTTCCCCATTATTGTCAGAAAGTATAGGGTTAGAATTAACTAAATGTTTAGCAGCAGTAGGATTAACTAAAGCTATAGCTGCTAGGTCAGGTTTGGAATGAATGCATAAAAACTTAAAAGACTGAGGAACTATATACAATCTATGTAGAATTTTGGGAAAGCAAGCTATCAGGAAAATTGCAGGCAGTGACACACATTCTCCAATGTAGGCAACACTGGGGAACTGGGTGAAAGTTCTGGAAACTCCATTTGTAACGGCTCATAGTGTTATTTGAGTAAATGAGAAACCTCTGTCTTTCCCCACTGATAACACTGTCTCATTCTAGAAATAGAGAACCCCCCCCCCCCCCTGGTAAAATCAGATACTGTGCTCTCCTCTGAATCAAAAATCTAAGGAGAAAACCCTGCATTTGTCACTTTATCCTCCTATTCAGAATCCTTAACTTCTACAGGGAAAACGGGCATCCCTTTTTCTTTTACCAGAAACTACATTATAAGGATCTACAGCCTGAAGTAAACCCTGAGTCAGATCTAGTAAACTACTTCTGCCTAGGGAAAATAGAGCAGTAGCAGACACGTTGAGTTTTCTGTTTCTTTATGACAGTAAAAATGGGGCCATTAATGTTGTTAATGGTAGCAGCAACTTCACCAGGGATGAGCACAATGTTCTGACAAAACAAAAGAAGACTTCCCTGCTCCATCTCCAAGGACCAGCAAAAGCGTCTCTCCCTTCCCCATTGAGGGGCCCCACATAGCCGCAAAGGACATGGCTAACCTCTGGTCCATAGTCGCTGTAGGTGGTACACCAGAGGTATACGGGGTAAAAGATGAGCGGTCTGAGGAACCATCTTTGTTCACAGCAGAGTCACCCACCTGTAGCTGAGATAAATTGCTAGTGCACTGAGGTGGCAAAGGCTGCTTGTTTACCTTTTTTCTTTTTGTAGCTGGAAGAAGGACCAGCCATAGGACTGGTAGTTTGCTACATAGTCAAACCAAAAACGGTGCATCTTTCCCAGGGAAAGTAAGCATCATAAGCAAGTAAAACTTTAAGGATGTAAAAAGTCCCTTTTCTCACTAAAATCACAGTAAAAAGCACTTTAATGCACTTTTCCAGCCCCAAGACATAGATGAAAACACATTTCTCTACAGAAAAAAAAGTTTTTCAACTACTTTAGCAACTTTTAAACTGACATTTAAAAGTGTAATAAGTCTCAAGACGGTCCATTAAAACACAAACTCGTAGATAAAAACTAACTCTCCTAACCAGGAAAGTACATTTAAATAATTGACTTAAAATGTGGAAGGTTTTTATCCCCCAAAGGTAACTTATCTGCCCAGCAAAGGAACAGCACAAGACAACTGTCAATTGTTGAAAGCCCGCAAAGAAGCATTCTCATCTGCAGCAAGAAAGATATGAAGGGCTTGTGTTTTCAAGCAGGGTTTTAGTGCATGAAAGAAGGCCTGAAACTTTAGAAGTTGGCTGGCTGTTATATCCTTGGCAGGATATAACCAATTTACCTATGCGTACTGCAATACAGATCAATATAATAAACATCAGGGATATTTAGTACACCAGACAAGTAAGAGTCCCCTAGAAAAGTGAATAACATTGATCGATTTTAGAACACATTTGTATGAAATAATCCGGTACCAAAAAGGAATATGTAGAGACAGAGACTGAGAGATTACCCGGTTGGGTGGTGGTGGTGGTGGGGGGGGGGGGGGGGCAGTTGAAGAAGCAAACAGTCATTATGCCTTTTTGGATTGCCTTTGATTTTAAGAGGCTTTCCCATTCTTTTTGGGCCTCCTTGCCACTACTTTATAAAGTCTTGTTTGTTGGCACTTTGCTGCTTAAATTGCTTTTTGAAACAGGGAACTGACTATGAGAAAGAGGAATGAACATCTTTATTTGTCTTAAAAATGAAGGTTGAAAGATTTAGGTCACCCCCTTGAATAAACTTTCCCCACTCATCAATTCTCCTAAGAACATCAGCTGCAGAAGGGTCAAAAAGAAATTTGTTGTCCAAGGGACAGTTTAAAATTTAAATGTTAACATCTTTTAAGAATATTTGAGAATATAACCAAACAAATCTTCCAATGACTGATACAAAAGCAGTAGCTGTACAGACCGTACCAGCAGCATCATACGAACACTTAATTGAATGTTTAACTACATAAAAAGAAGATTCAAGAGAGGCAAAGAATTGATCACCTCATAAGAGGGGAGGTTAACAGCTAATTTTTTCATGTTCTGAAAGTACAGAAATAAAAACTTTAACATGTAAACCCAGCAATTTAAAATTCTGAATGTTGAAGTGGCAGAATAATAAACTTTCTTCCCAAATTTGTCGAAAGTTTTCTCATCATCATCATCATCATCATCATCATCACCATCCAAGGGAATGGGATTAGTCAGTTGTCTAGCAGAAAGTTTTAAATAAGGAAATTACCTACCAGGGTTCCGAGGAGTAGAGGTTTGATTGTCAGTTAAACTACAAGCTATCAAGAAAGCTTTCGCTAAAGTAGGTATACAGGAGTGAAAGCTAAAGACTGCAGAAAAATCCAGTTATAACAAATCATAATACATTTGATGAAAATTAGGAATTTCATTCTGTACCTAATGGAAACCCTTTTTTAATTTTAGATATGGTTTAAGAAAAAGATAGGTATTCTCAAAGGAAATTTGAAAAAACACTTTCTTCATCATAAGTATCTTCAGCTTGTGAAGAAAACCCTGAAGCACAATACTCGTCCTCCAATCACTGCTCTTCTGACTGAAAATCAGTGAGAAAGAGAGGACTATTTTTCTTCTTTTCTTTTCTGAAGAGGAAACAGGCCCATTAAAAGCATAAATTAATAACCTGGCAAATTCCAGCAAATCTTCCTTGTGCATAGAAACAGAAATAGGAGAAGCCATTTATTTTTACTTTTTGTTTTCTTTTCCTGAGTAATTCCTTGGAAAAAAAACAGTTCAAGGCAGTATACTCTCTATGGGAATCTGGCTCCCTTTCCCAGCTATGTGGTATAGCAGCTACCACCCCTTCCCCTAAGAACAACAAAAGCAGGGACACCAGATGGACTGGGGGAAAATGATAAGCAGACTGAGGAACCAAGGCCTGACACAGGAGAGTCACCTATCAGTGACTGAGGTGAAGGAGGAGCTGACCTACTTCCCAAAGACTCTGACAATTTTCTTCTTCTTGCAGATGGGGAAAGGAAGAACAGAGAAGACGGGTAAGTGCTCCACAGGTTTAGCTGTGAAGGAAGTTTCAAAGTCAGGTAGAGGAACCTGAAGGAGTTGATAATTTCATGACAGAAAAAAATGGCTTTAATGTAACAAAAAACACACTAAAAATCACCAAAAGCAGCAAACCCTGTCCTTACCACATAAATACTAACACAGCATGTGCAAAAACATTCAAAAATAGATTTAAACTCATGTTTCACACAAGCTTTTACCAAGGCAAAATCCCATGTGAAAGTACACAGTCCAAAGAAATTGAGTTTCCTATCATAAATAAAACAATATTTTTCCTCAGAGAAATTAATTATTGGAAGATTTTCCCCAGCAGGGGACTTTCCTGTTCAGCACTGATGGATTGGTAGATGACAGTCAGTTTCACAAAGCCTGCAAAGGGAACATTCTTTGGCACCCTAACCGCTGCTTTTATGTGCCTCTGTTGGAGCCACTCAGCAGTTAAGGTGCATGGAAGGTACCTGAAGCTTTGAAAGCTGGCAAGTGGTCATATCCTAGCCAGGATATAACCCATACAGCTTATTCTGCTGCAATAGTGATCTAATGTTGAACATCTGCAAAGACTTAAACTTTGTTAGTACGGCAATACTTATAAAACAGAAGAATGAATATAATAAGAAACCTACTGTTAACAAAGCAAAGATATGTACATTTGATGAGAAGAAATAGTATCTTATTACTCAGCCAGAAGTACAAATGGGGTTTGGGAAGGCAGTTTATACATTTGCTGTTGTTCCCCATTTTTATCATATGACCTGATAACACAGAATAAGAAGTTATGTACCTACCATAACATTCCATGTTAGTTGTCTTCATCTCGCCTTCTTTCTTGCTGTTTAGGATCGGAGCCGATCCTCGGCTCCGACTTGGCCATCTTCAATAGCTCAAGAGCTGTTTACTGTCTCGAGGCTACCCCTTATCCCATGATGCCTAGCGATAGCTACCCAGATCTCATTTGAAATAGCTAATCCAGACATAATAAGAAAGAAACCAGTTATCAAAAAACTGGTTGTTCCATGCATTCTAATATCTAGAATAGGTTAGGAAGACCTGGCCAGAAGAATAACAATAAAAGAATACTCAGCCAGTGAAAAAAGGAACTCCTCTCAATCCACTAGGACGGGGAAAAGAGGGAGGGACGCAAGAAAGAAGGTGAGATGAAGACATGGAACGTTATGGTTGATACATAACTTCTTAATGTTAAGTTGTCTATCTCAACTTCATTCTTGCTGTTTGGGACAGCATACCTAACACCCTGGGTGGCTCAGTGGAACAGACTCTTCAGAACAGTGGAACCAAAGTCGGCTCTGCTCTGGGAGACCATATCCACCTTGTAATGAGAAATAAAGGTATGAGGGTTTGCCCACGTGGCAGCTGCACAGATAGAATCCATGGGCAATCTAGACTGAAAGGCTACGGAGATGGCTAACACCCTAGTAGAATGACCTTTCAGTTTAATTGGTAACTCTTTGTTCCTTAACTGGTAAATAAAAGTAATAGTGTGGGACAACCATCTGGATAAGGTCACCTTGGAAACTGGGAGACCTTGTTTGTTTAAGGCATAAGAAAGGAATAATTGGTCTGACTTTCTTATATTTTTAGTTCTGTGCAGGTAAAAATGCAATTGTCTATGAACGTCCAATTGGCGAAATTTGTATATATTCTGCCTTGTTGCTATGATTTGGGAAGAACACAGGGAGATCTATAGACTGGGTTAAAATTATTTTCTGAGCAGACTTTAGGAAGAAATGAAGGATTAGTCCTCAGAGCAACTATGTCCTTGTGAAACACAAGGTAGGGAGGACGAACACATAGTGCTTGAAGTTCTGAGACACGCCTAGCTGAAGCGATAGCTACCAGAAAGAGTGTCTTCCAAGATAGAAACTTGATGGAGCAGGATGCTGCTGGTTCAAAAGGAGGCAGAATTAAGAAAGTTAGGACTAAATTAAGGTCCCAAGGGGGAGGGGGATCTCTCACTGGAGGTCTAAGAAGAGATGTTCCTCTCAAAAAAGCTTTACAGAGCTTATGAGACATAATGTTAGCATTTGACAAACCAATATGAAAATTAGAAATGGCTGCTAACTGTACCCTAATCGTAGCGGAAGCGGCCCCGGAGTGAAACAGTTGTGTCAGGAATTCCAGAATTTCGTGGACTGGGGCTGAGAAGGGATCCACATTCCTAGACTCTGCCCAACAAGAAAAACGTTTCCATTTGCTAGCATAGGTTTTTCTCGTTGTAGACTTATGAGAGGAAATGATAATCTCACGGACTGCTGGGGAAATGCTGGGAAGCCTGGCTAAGGTTGGAAGTGGAGCAACCAAGCTGTGAGCTGGAGAGTATGGAGGGATTGATACAACCCGCCTGATTGATGAATCAGGAGATCTGGAATTGGGTCCAGAGTCCAGGGCTGATCGAGAAGGTAATGATGCAGGAACGGGAACCATATCTGTCAAGGCCAGTAGGTGGCAATGAGGATCATTTTGCGACCCAATGATTTTGCTTTCTGTATGAGTTTCAGTATCAGGGGAAATGGGGGGAAAGCATAAAGAAGTCCCTGAGGTCAATCGTGGACTAGAGCATCTCTGGGTATGTGACCTGGAAGCGAAAGAAGGGAGAAGTAGTTGCTGCATTTGCTGTTGAAGGGGGTGGCAAAAAGATCACAGCAAGGCTGTCCCCATTTGCGGAAAATAAGATCCGCAACTTCCTGATTCAGACAGCACTTGTGAGGCATGAGGATAGCTCTGCTGAGCCTGTCTGCTATGATGTTGGATCTCCCAGGGATGTGCGTCGCAATCAGAAAACGTTGGGAGGAAATTGTCCACTGCCAAAGTCTGAGGGCTTCTCAACACAGGGGGTAAGATCTGGTTCTGCCCTGCTTGTTGATGTACCACACCACTGACATGTTGTCTGTTTGAATTGCAATGGTCCCGAAAAGAAGAGAGTCTTGAAGAGCTTGCAACGCTAAGAGCACAGCTCTCATTCCTGGGACATTTATGTGCAAATGGTACTCGTGAGGTTGCCAAGTGACTTTGACTGTCCTACCTAGGTAATGCACCCCCCACCCTATCAGGGAGGCATCTGTCGTCACTGTGGCTACCGGAGGGGGTTGTATGAAAGGTCTGCCCTAAGTAACTAATAGGGAGACCATCCACCAAGAAAGGTGTCTTTTGCATGCCTCTGTGATCAGGATCATGTGAGACATGGGTAACTCTTGGAAAGACCACTGCGTGAACAGAAGCCACTGAAGAATTCTCATGTGGAAGCACGCTAGTGGGAGTAGAAGAATGGCAGCTGTCATGGAGCCCAGAGTTTGAAGGCTCTGCATTAGAATTTGCACTTGTTGACAAACTGTGGACACTCTTTCTAGCGGCAACCTTGCGAACATATCCCTTGTGTTTAAGTCTGCTCCTATGCAAGTGATAGATTGACAGGGCAACAAGGCAGATTTTTTGAAATTTATTGTAATACCTAGCTGGGTGCAGGATGTGATTGTATAATCCCACGCTTGTAGGAGTTGATGCCTGGTGATAGCAGTGAGGAGCCAGTCATCTAGATATGGAAACACCTGGAATCCTTGATGTCTCAGGTGAGCAGTGACCACTGCCATACATTTGGTGAACACCCTGGGGGCTGTGGTGAGACCAAAGGGCAGAGCTCTGAACTGGTAATGACTGGCCCCCACCCGAAAGCAAAAAAATCTCCTGGAGCGTCTGTCCATCTTGATATGGTAGTACACGTCCTGAAGATCTAGTGAGCACATCCAATTGTCCTGACCCAGGAAGGGTAGAATGGACTGTAGCGTGACCATCCGAAACTTTGTTGTGATTTGTTTAGTCTGCTGAGATCCAGAATCGGTCTCCAGTCCCCTGTCTTTTTTGGTACCAAAAAGAACCTTGAGTAAGTTCTAGATCCGTGCTGGTCTGCGGGGGACTTCCTGGATGGCTCTTTTTTCTAGCAGTTTTGAAACTTCTATTACTGCTTGCTCCTTCAGATTGGGTGGAACATCTGGAAGGGTCTTCCTTGACTGTAAGGGGGGTTGATGGAAGGGAATTTTGTAACCTCCGGATATAATTGACAGTACCCATCTGTCTTTTGTTAAACTTTGCCAGGCTTTTGGGTACAGTGAAAGTCTTCCCCTGACTGACTCCAAAGGTGTGCAGCCGGGCAACCCTTCAGGGATGCCGGAAGGGCTCATCAGTGAAAGATTTTCTGTTGCCCTGCTTCTGTGGACCCCCTCTGCCACGAGGGCGGCATCTATTATTATTGTTTCCCCCTCTGCCTCTGGAGGAAAAATCACTACGTGTGTCAGGCAAGGCTCCCTGAGATTTACAGAACCACATCTTCCCACTCTTCTGACCCTTGGGATAAGGTCTAGAGGGAGAGGAAAAACAGACTCCCATGGCAGAGAGATTCTTGCCTTCTTGCTCACACCTAGTCAATGCGTCTTTCACCTGTAGCCCAGAGAGAAAGGAGCCATCAAAGAGGGTATTGGTGAAGGACACCCGAAAGGGTTCCGCAAAGTGACACAGCTGCATCCGCGCATGCCTCCTAAGGGCTACACCCATGCCCATGGCTCTACTTGCTCCATCGGCTGCATAGGAAATGAGCATCATGGAGGAGTTAACTACAGAATTAAGCATCGCTAGCTGGAAGCTACTTTGGTTTGTGCTCCCTCAGCTGTAGGATCTTGAAGGGTATATCTCCAAGCTCTTTAAGGAGATCCCTTTGAAGTCAAGTAAAATGACATAGGTAGTTCAGTGACCTCATGGAGAAGGTCGCTGAAGCAAAAATTTGCTTTCTGTACCTGTCCATCATCCTAGACTCCTTGCTAGGGGGGTGAACAGATGAAGAGGTCTCCGCTAACTCTTTTTTGGTGGCTGCTGCTACCACCATGGCATCAACGGGCACACCTTTAGAAAGGAATTGCTTATCCTGGGGAGCTGTAATAAATTTACCAGGTCTCCTCGGAGTTGGTTCCACTGTGTCCGCAGCTGACCAAGCCTTTTGAGCCACTACAGACATAAGTGGGTCGAAAGGTGGAGAAACCCAGGAGGTGAAAGGTCAGGAACCAAAAGCATCCAGGAATACAGACTGATCCTCGTTAGGGGCTAGGGGATTCCAGTTCCCTCTCTGCCTAAGCATTTCCAGGATGTCCGAGAAGGAAACATCTTCAGAGGGGGATCTTGGGGACCCTTCCAATTCATCTAAGTCTGTATCAGAAGTGACAGACTCAGGGGAGTCAATGTGCTTCCTCTTGCACTTCTTCTTCCGAGGGGGCTCCTCTGAGTGATCAGGGGGGGCCTCGGAAGAAGAGGAAACACCCAATGGGGTGTCCTGGAGCATCAGTTCCCTACGCTTGGGGTCTGAAGGAGGAGCAGAGGTTGGCACAGACACTACGGGGGATGAAGCCAGTGGGGCTGGTAGTGGAGCTGACTCGGGGGACAGCACACTCCGCATGACCTCAAAGGCAGAGAAAGCTCCGGTTCCGAAGAAAAAGGAATCTTTCTCCGTGCCAAGGGGGACGGCTTTGAGGCCGATGTTGGAGCCGAGCTCACCTGCGCCGATGCTCCGAGAGGGAGAATGGGGTCGGACAAGGGTCCGATGCCACTCGCCCCTCGGAGACGATGAGCCCCGGCATCCAGATCCCTCAATGGAAGGTACAATTGAGGTAATCGGAGCCTGCGGCAGAACCGAATGAGATATAGTTATCGGAGCCGATGGTTCCACTACTTGAACCCTAAAGAACTCTGGCTCCGAACTCAATGCAGTCGAAGGAGGAACAGAAAGGGAGGTGGATGGAGCCAATACCTGTTGAAGAGGGCTAGACAACATTTTAGCTAGTGCCTGTGATTTTAGCAACCTACTTACTACTCTCTCCACATCATGATCCGACAGCCTAGAGGATCGAGAGGAGTGTGAAGAGCGGTGGCTACATTCACTTTGCAATAATGGAGAGCCAGGAGCCAAATGAACTGACTCTAATGAAGGGGACCTCAGCCTTTTATGGCTCCGAAACATCCGACGGAGGGGTTGTCCTGTCGGTGCCAGCCGAAACCGACATACTGGGTAAATCCTGTACCGGGGTCGGCTCCAAAGGTGGAGCCGACGGTTTAAAGGATTTTGGGCACTTCACAGCTGTGAACTCTATGCCGGTAAATCCTGAGGTTTTAACAGACCCCCTAAGGATCAATTTGTTCTTCCGTTCCTGCAGTACTCTTGGACTAAAGGCATGGCAGATAGAACAAGAGTCCTGTAGGTGAACAGCGCCCAAACAATAAATGCAACTAGTGTGACTGTCTGTCAGAGACATCTTTTGACAGCACAAGTCATACTTTTTAAATCCAGATACTTTAGCTTCTTTAGACATATCAACCACAAAAAAACAAGCACCAAAAGAGAAACACAGATAGAAAAAAATTCTACTCTAGTCAACAACAGACTATGTAAAAATATATAAAACAAACTCCCTTTTTTTTTTTATATTAACGATAGCAAAAAAACAGAGGAAAGAAGAGCCTCTAAGTTAAATGGCTTCCTTGGGAAGGGAGTGGGGGAGGGGAGAACTCTCTAACTTAAACGAATTCTACTAAAAGGGACTAAAGGAGAACAAGGTGCTCAACAACAAACACTAGTAAATAAAACTAAGAAAAGATCATTTATCTAATAGTTTTAAGGAGTATAAGAATATATTTCTACACAAAAAATTTGAAAATACAAGCCTGAGCCAGAAAACGACACACCTCGCAGCTGAAGAGGCAAATGAGATCTGGGTAGCTATCGCTAGGCATCATGGGATAAGGGGTAGACTCGAGCCAGTAAACAGCTCTCGAGCTATTGCAGATGGCCGAGTTGGAGCCCAAACAGCAAGAATGAAGGCGAGATAGACAACTTAACATCAAATTTTCCCATTTTAAAGAGTTGTGAAGACTATGGGGAAAAGCTAATTCTTTTGAAAGGCCACCACTGCAGCACAGGGAGGGAAACCATTAAGTGATGGAATCTACAGATGTACCTCTACCTCTTTAAGGAAAGGGGGAGTAACCACCAGATCCATGTACTGAAGAATATGGACCCAAAAAAGAACCAGGCATACTGTTGGAAAGCACTACAGATACAAAGATTTGGCTGTGAAAACAGATCAGCAGACATCATTTAAATATATATAACAGTGTACCCCTAAAATGGGGTAGCTTGCAGGAACAAAATCTACAGAAGGGAGAAACTTGAATACTAAAATACTGCAGCCTATTGTGATACAGCAGCCTGCAAGACCAGAATCAAAAGAAAGGAAAGGATATATTCAACAAGATATTATAACATAGAAGTACTGGAAAGCACAGAGTAGAAATGTAACTGCAGCCTGAAAACACTACAGTGCAGAGTAGACGTATTATTATAGCCTGAAAATGATACAAAGCAAGGAGCTGATATGACTAGCAGAACTGAAGAGAAGGAGTCATTCAATGAGACGGTGTACTCTGTGCGAATTTAGGAAGTATGGCAAATGCACCACAACCTATATTCTACAGGTTCTGCCAAACTCAAATCTAAAGTCACAGAAATAGAGAATTTCAAGTGGCAGTTGGGTGTTAACAAGGAGAAATGCAGTAACAAGACAGGTGTCACCATACTAGTTAAAGGAGAAACAGTACCTGCTCAGAGTTCCACACTCCTTTCTGAAAAGTCTAATAGTGGAGGGCTCTAGCCAGCAAGTAAGTAAGCTAAACTTGAAGAATTATACTCTGAGGTGTTCTTTGCAAACAAACAGAAAACAAGAGAAGTAAAATACATTGAAGTGGTGGTGCTGAATCACACTGAGATAAAGGGACAGCAATCTAGAAAAGGAAATAAATTGAGGAGGTGGTGCTTACTCACTCTGAACAGAAGGTAGAAGAGAAAAAAGGTATTACTAAGATACAAAATAAACTTGAACAGAGACTAATGTCATTCTTGCTGAGCCAAAATGCAGGAGCTCTAAGCAAAAGGAATATGGCTCTGTGCATCAGGTGCCTAAGGAAATGAAACACGATAGAAATAGCAACCTACATTATGGAATATTGGTATGAGTTACTGGAGAAGAGTTAGCCATTGAAACCTCAGTGCTTGTACCAGTAGGTAGTACCCTCAATCTCATGACAGGCTGACCTTGAGGAAACTCTAGAGTTTGCTGACCCTTCAGGTAAGGTTGGTTAAATTTTAAGAAGGTAAAGTGGTAAGATGACATTTGAGGACCAGCGATGAAAAATATAGATGAAGCTGTAAAAAGTATTGAACAGATTGCTCCTACTTCTTTGAGTAGCAGCAAAACTTGGAGCACAGACTAAGTAGGCCAGCAAAAAGAGGCCACAGCAGGCTTCTAAACAGGATTAGATATCCTGACCACAACACAGAAAATGCAAATAGGTTATGTTGTCAAAGGTAACATATCCCCTCACAGCAGCAATACAGGATCAGAATGATAGGATGGAATCCAAAATGATAATAGTCCTGTGCCAGCACTAAATCAAACAAATGAAAACTGCAAATTACAAGTGTAGTACAAAAAACAGATATCCACAATGTATATGTGATAAAGCAAGATGTTTAACAAAAACAGGTGGAAATGAAGGAAATCCAAATTTTTCAGTGTGGCTACAGCAGCTGTGCAGAGGATGAGCTGAGAGGTCAAAGTACCAATGTTAAATGTTATGATTCCAATATAAAAATGAAAACTCTTAATGCACATCAAGAAACACGTTTTAAAGTGTGCAAGTAAAACTAAAATGATAATGCAATCAGCATAATATAAAGTATCTCAAATGTGTAAAATAAGACGATTTAACAAGCAGCAGTTGGTTTTCCTGAACAATATAGAGCAGTCACTTTACTGACAAGAGCAGACAAGTCAACCAAAAATCTGGAAGCAAAGCACTTAAGACAAAGCATTTACTGATAATAAATAGTAAAGACTATCTCAAAACTCTACACACAAGTGTTCAGATGAAAATAGTTCCTCACACAATGCAAGATGTGTGTATAGCATTCGCTGTGAAATAAATGATTTGTGGTACTGCTAAAGAAGCTAGTTATTTTGTGCACCTCTAACCCTTAAAGCAGAAGCAGGAAAGTGATGGACAGAGGATATATGTTTTAGCCAAATGTGCAGCTGAAAGATTATAGCAACCACATATTTTGGCCATCTTTCCAAAGGACCACTGCAAACCTCAGTTTCAGGGAGGCAGGTTATTCCCAAGAAGTCAAATAAAAGTTTTTTTTTTTTTTTGAAACAACATAATTTATCACATTACTGATATGCAACATGAGTTCACATACAACAATGAAAAAAATAAATCTCAATAACACTTTCCACTATCCATTATCATATACATGCATTATGTTTACATTTTCCATAATATCTATTTTCTTTTATTCTTGTGCATTAAACATACATACTTTCAATTTCTACCAGCCTACTTATTTTAGGTATTTATTTTAATATGGTTTTATATACAGTGGATATAAAAAGTGTACACAACCCTGTTAAAATTCCAGGGTTTTGTGATAGAAAAAATGAGACCACAGTAAATCATTTCAAAACTTTTCCCACCTTTAATGTGACCTATAAGCTATACAATTCAACTGAAAAACAAACAAATCTGTTAGGGGAAAAAATATAAAAAATAAAAAACGTACAATAAGCTGGTTGCATAAGTGTGCATGCCCTTAAACTAATACTTAAGTTGAATTACCTTTTGATTTAATTACAACATTCAGTCTTCTTGGGTAGGAGTCTATCAGCATGGCACATCTTGACTTGGCAATATTTGCCCACTCTTCCTTGCAAAAATGTTCCAAATATGTCAGATTGCGATCCTTGCAAAAATGCTCCAAATCTGTCAGATTGCAAGGGTATCTCTTGTGCACAGCCCTCTTCGAGTCACTCCACATTTTCTATTGGATTTAGGTCTGGGCTCTGGCTGGGCCATTCCAAAACTTTAATGTTCTGCTGGTGAAGCCATTCTTTTGTTGATTTGGATGTATGCTTGGAGTCATTGTTGTGTTGAAAGGTGAAATTCCTCTTCATCTTCAGCTTTCTAGCAGATGCCTGAAGGTTTTGAGCCAAAAGTGATTGGTATTTGGAACGGTTCATAATTCCCTCCACATTGACTAAAGCTCCAGTTCCAGCTGAAGAAATGCAACCCCAAAGCATGATACTGCCACCACCATGCTTCACCACGGGGATGGTGTTCTTTTGGTGATGTGAAGTATTGTTTTTGTGCCAAACGCACCTTTGGGAATTGTGGCCAAAACGTTCAGCCTTGGTCTCATCAGACCATAACACATTTTCCCACATGCCTTTGGGAGACTATGTATTGTTTTGCAAATTTTAGCTGGGCCTGGATGTTTTTCTGTGTAAGAAAAAGCATCGGTCTAGCAACCCTAACCCATGGTCCAGACATATGGAGAATATGGGAGATTGTTGTCATGTACTACACAACCAGTACTTATCAGAAATTCCTGCAGCTCCTTCAGTGTTGCTGTAGGTCTCTTGGCAGCCTCCCTGGCCAGTTTTTGTCTTATCTTTTCATCAATTTTGGAGGGACGTCCAGTTCTTTGCAACGTCATTGTTGTCCCATATTTTCTCCACTTTTTGATGACTGTCATCACTGTGTTCCATGGTATATCCAATGCTGTGGAAATTTTTTGTACCCTTCTTCTGACTGATACCTTTCAACAATGAGATCCCTTTAATGCTTTGTAAGCTCTCTGCGAACCATGGCTTTTGCTGTAGCAGGCAACTGAGTAAATGTCAGGAAAATCCTACCAGGACAGCTGAATTTTATTTGGGGTTAATCAGAGTCTCTTTAATTGATGGCAGGTGTGTACCCAAGAAGACTGAATACTGTAATTAAATCAAAAGGTGCTTCAACAAAGTATTAGTTTAAGGGTGTGCACACTTATGCAACCAGCTTATTGTACGTTTTTTATTTTTTATATTTTTTCCCGTAACAGATTTGTTAGTTTTTCAACTGAATTGTACAGATTATAAGTCACATTAAAGGTGGGAAAAGTTTTGAAACAATTTCTTGTGGTCTCATTTTTTTATATCACAAAACCTGGCATTTTAACAGGGGTGTGTTAAAGACTTGCTCTCAGTGTAAGTGACAACTAATACTGAGAGCAGGCTGACAGTAGCTGTTTTGGAATCTGGTCCCTGTAGTGAGCCTGTTTAAAGATGGGCTTTACACTCAAGTAAATCACTTTCATTGACAGCAGGTCTTTCAGAATCGGGGCAGAGTTAGACTGACAGCAACTCTTTTGGAATCTGGCCCAATGTCTTCCAAATTTAAAACAGCCTATTTTCTAATAACTTCCAAACTGATACAGGCATTTCATCTTTTACAGGTGATTTCAATCTTACTTGATTATACATCACAGGTTTTATTTCTCTGTCTATTCTGTTAATTAGTCAACTTTCACTTCACCAAGCTTAGGCATATTTACATTTTCCAGAAGTGCTTTTGATTGTCTCTGTTCCTGTTTTTCCCACTCTTCTAGTGTATATAAATGTTCATAAATAATGTCAAAATATCTCAATTATCTCTTCAGAACTCACAGTTAACCTTCATGCCATAAGGTAGCTAAGTTTTTGTCAGTGCTTTATGCCAAGTCTTTGTTCTAAGAATTTCTGTCCTCTCAGATTACTGCAAAAAAAGAAATTCCTTAACTACTATTATCAAAACTCTGGCATATTATCCAGAAGCTCATTTAATATATCCTAGAATTCTGCAGCAGTTCCTCTTCGTATTCTATATGCAAGCCTCCACCTCTGCAATATTTTTTTATGCTAATCTTTCTAAATAGCTTTTATTGCTTTAGTCTTATATTTCTGTCTCCCGTATTTGCACTCATTTATTTAAGTCCAGATTCATTATATCCCACACACTAGCAACCCCTCTGAAAAACTGTCTGCCCTACAAATTCTTGAATTTTATCTATCTATCCCTTAAATTGCTTTCCTTTTAATAATACATATAGAAATACCAGAGCTTTTCTTTGAATTTGCAAGTGTAGTTCCTTATCTAATTGTCTTGAGTCTTCTAGGTGCATGGACAGATATTACTGGTTGGGTCTCAAAGTTTACAATATAATGTACATGCTCCTGTGATATATAGATTCTGTCCAGCCTATCCTAGTTAAATTATTAAAGTATTATAAAGGATAATATATATATTCCATCAGAATCGTTGTCAATGAATTCACATCTTTCATGCCACATACTTTCATGTACATTTTTAAAATGTCTGCTTTGCCTACTTATGGTTTAAATTATTGGATCACATTGCAATTCTCTGTGTAACACATTACATTCTAGCCACCACCTATAAATAAACTGCCCAGATAAAAAGTATTACTTCTCTCAAAATACTTCAACAGTTTTATGGCAGATGATAACTAATATCCATTTACTGCCACAAATAATCAATTATCACCTCTTTTCACTACTGAAGTCCATCTTCTTACAAATATAATGACATCCAATTTCCTTTATCCCTGATATTCTATCAAATATCAATTCTGAAATCATTTTGATATCAAACTCATATGTTAATTTCTATACAAATGCAACACTGCAATTATCACACTACATTTCTTAATAATAATTCAACACAGTGTGCTTTATTCCTGTGCATATAAGGCCATTTCCAGCCCTAGTCAGCATTGACAATGCAGCCATCCTGCTTATAAAGGTGATATAAAGAATTCATTGTAATTAGAGAATTTAATTGTAACATGTGCTTTGCTAAACTAGACCTGATGCTTTGAAGACCAGACAGTAATCTGGCTGTGTTGGTAACTACAGGTTTCATTAATGTTTTTTTTTTTTTTTACTGTAATATAAAAAGTGGGATGAGGACAGCTCAGAAAGACAGCATTTTGTGTCTGCTTGGAAAGGAACTGGGGGTACAGAGAAGCAGCTTTGCGAAAACCAGCTCTGCTGAAGAAAGGTTATTTACAAGAAAATGAAAATAAGTAATTATAAAGGCTGAATGCAGCATTATTTATAAGTTTAATGTTAAAAGCCCTGGTGTCCTGGCAGAGCCTTTGGACAAGATAATACCAAAATACATTATATCAGATTTAAATAGTTACAAAGTAAATTATGCAAAACATCAGTAAAATAATTAACCAAATACTTACAGTCCAATTCATTGTTAAGTCTTTAAGGTTTCAAAGTCTTACATTTTAGAAAACAAACACTCTCTTTACTTAACATATTGTTAAATTACCTAACAGTGAACAGTGAAAAATTGAAAAATGACTGATTAGCAGTGACAAAATTATTTGCTGCCATTATTTATTTATATGAAAATGCAAATTAAACTTTTTTTTTTCTCTTCTTTCAGAAATCCCAACCTATATCTTAAAAATTTCAGCTACACCACACAATAGAAAAAGCAAAGTTCAAATAAAACCACCGACTAGTAATCCAACACTGATAAAAGATGCGCACACCTCCAGACTGGTAGCCCAACATAACACATCAGAGGTACTTCAGGTGCAGTTAATATTGGGTAAGACAGCAAGTCGTAGCCTGCTATAGGTCCCCAACTATGTCCCAAGACTCTCACTGTATGCTCCTAAAGCAACTTGGAGAATATTTGGGTCCAGCCTAGCACTCTCATACTGGGCAACTTCAACTACCCCTTCATTAACTGGTAAAACTACTTGTGTACCAATACACTTGCCCAACGTTTCCTGGAATTCATTAATTCCAATGCCCTGGACCAGCTTATTCTTGCCCCCACTACCGGTAGCAACATTAACCCCACATCTGAATACCTTGTTCTGTCTCAGCCTCTCGACAGGATATGTGCCCATAGAATGGCCCATAGCAACAGTAGTTCCACTGCACAAGGGTGGGCCCACAACCGACCCTGGGAACTACCGACCAATAAGCCTAACCAGTCTGATCTGTAAGGCAATCATTATGGAACTCATAAATGGAGAGATTGGGAACCTCCCAACACTTGACTCCACACAGTTCTGATTTGTCAAGGGCAGATCATGCCTCCTGAACCTGGTGAACTTCTTTGAGACAGTTACTCAGGCTATAGATAAGGGAAAGGAGGTACACACGGCTTACCTTGACCTTGCTAAAGCATTTGACACCATTCCCCATTCGGGTATTATTGATAAACTCACCAGCCTGGGCATAAACCCTTAAGTCACAAGATGGGATCGCAAACTGGCTCTCAGACAAATCCCACAAAGTAAGAGTAGCGGGATCTATGTCCGAATCCAGACCAGTAATGAGCAGTGTGCCTCAGGGCTCTGTCCTGGGGCCTCTCCTGTTTGGCATATACTTCTCAGAAGTACAGGCAAGCACTGAAGGGCTGTGGCTGACCAGGTTTGCAGACGACTGCAAACTGGGTGCTATAACAGTCTCTCTGGCCGACATGGATATCCTCCAGAAGGGCCTTCATGAGACTGATGCATGGTGTCAAAGCCATGGTCTCAAGCTAAATGCTAAAAAAAAATGCGTAGTAATCCCCTTTGGAAAAAACAGATTACCCGCGAACTACCACATAGGAGGTAACCCTCTGAAGAAGTAATAAGGGATCTAGGGACCCAAGTAGATAGTCAGCTTTCCTTTGATAACCATGTTGCTAAGCTGGTTAGAAAATCCTATGTGACCTATCTGATCACGAAAGGGTTCGCATCAAGATCTAAGGATGTAGTGGTGCCCCTCTACTCTTCCCTCATCAGACCCATTATTGAGTACAATGCACCAATTGGAATGTACCTGGCTAGGCATCTCCAGCAACTGGAGAGACCACAGAGGTACCTCACTAAGAGGATTACTGGCCTCAAACAGTTGCCCTATGCAGCACGACTGAAAAAACTAAGGCTTTTCTCTGTTGCATACCACCTTCTCAGAGGCGATCTCTGTCTAACATACAGAGTCATGTCCAACCCAGAACTGCTGAACATGCTCCATCTTAGCAAAACAAAATCTACTCGAGCTACACGCTCTAGGGATATAAACCTCAGCACAACAATGAATAGAACATGCTGGAGGGATAGGTTCCCTTCGCAAAGACTTCCCTTGCTATGGAACAAGGTCCTGATCTACATAAGACAGAGCCCCTCACCATCACTCTTCAAGAGGAACCTTGACGACTGGATGGGCAACAGAAAGTTTACACCAGGGATCATACCAACAGCTCTACTAGATAGGGGCCAAGGGTACTAGCTGCTAGATCAAGGGCCTAGGGAACTAACCAAAGGGGCGGTGAATACCGCACAACATGGCTGGGCTAATATATGCCTTCGGGCAGATAGCCCAGTACCTACCTATGAACCTATCCTTGACATGGTCATTACTAAAATTGGGCGACTGTTGCTTTACACCATTAGTCAACTCATCCCTGGTTAGATCCAGCTACAAACTAATCAACTTGGAAACCCCCCACAAAGGTAACCACCATGGAAAAACTTCTCTCAAGTTAACTTTGGGCTCCTAAAAACAGAGGTGACTACTTCACTGCACCCATGCAAATGGAGAATAGTTGCATGACCACTGAATCATACACCAGTGCACTGTATGAACACGTACACAAATGCATGGACCTCACCATACCCAATAGAACCAAGATGCTCTCCATCAAAAAAAGGAAGCCAATCTGGTGGTCCCCTGCCATAAACAAACTCTACAACAGAAGGAGAGAACTGATGTGGAATAAAGTGAAGTCCCAAGACTGGAAAAAGTCCCTTATCAGCCTCAACAAAAAGTTGAGATCCCTCATCAAATCCTCTAAAGCTAGCTATGAAAACAGAATTGCAGCAGATAGTAAAAGACAACCACAAGGCCTTCTATAGTTATGTAAAGAATCACCACGGCAATACCCAGATTTACTCTGAGCTACTGCACAATGGTACCTCCAGTACAGAGCCAACAAATATTGCCAATATACTGGCCGACAGATTCAGTGCCAACTTTACCCCACTCTTCCCCCACCAAAGGACCTATCACAATACTAGTAGATTGCCAGGCACCCAGTATTACTGCTGCACAGGTTAAAACAGCACTGTCCAAGGCCAAGAATACAGCTTCTGTGGGACCTGACAATATCTCTGGCTATTTTTTACATGAACTACAGAGTGAACTGGCACCTCACCTCAGGCTTTGTCCCTACCGAATGGAGCACTGCTACAGTCATCCTTCTCCACAAAGGAGGAGTGACTACAGACCCTGGGAACTATCACCCCATTAGCGTGACGAGTCTGATATGCAGAGCTGTGGAATGCATAATCATGGACCTACTAAACAAAGGATATAGGGAATATCCAAACTCTGGATCCCACAGTTTGGTTTTGTGAAGGGTTGATCATGCCTGCTAATCCTGGTCGACTTTTTTGAGTCAGTCACCAGAGCTGTGGATGATGGCAAGGTGGGTTCATACAGCCTACCTTGATCTAGCCAAAAGCCTTTGATACCTTTCCCCACTCAGGAATCCTAGAAATCTCACTGAGCTAGGCATCAACCCCTGTATCATTAGGCGGGTTGCAAACTGGCTCACAGAACCCACAGTGTGAAAGTAGTTGCCTCCAAGTCAGACTACCGACCAGTCATGAGTGGAGTCCTGCAGGGTTTGGTCCTGGGTCCGCTCCTGTTTGGTATTTACTTCTCTGAAGTCCAGGGCAACACAGTTCGCAGATGATTGCAAGTTAGGAGCTATTCTTAACTCCCTAAGTGATGTTGACATCCTACAGAAAGGCCTCCCTGAGACCACTGACTGGTTTCAGAACCATGGCCATAAGCTCAATGCCAAAAAATGTCATCCCCTTTGGGGAAAAACCCAGTTCCTATGAATCACCACATTGATGGTAGTCCACTGAACACAGAAGGCGTATGAGATCTGGGAACACAGGTTGACAGCAACCTCTCTTTTGACCACCACATTGCCACTGTGGACAAAGTCCTATGTGGCACATTTCATTACTAAAGGTTTTGCATCCAGGAATTGTAAGTGGCCCTTTGGACAGGCAGTACTGGTCTAAGGGATCCCCAGTCGATGCCATGGTGGTTGCGGCAGCCATCAAGAAAGAGCTCACTCAGGAGAGCTCTATGGTCCATCCACTGGACAGAGTGTCCCAGGGCCATGGACCATTTCGCAAAGTGGGCTTATGCTTCAGCCACATTTGCCTTGTGTGCGCTGAACTACATGGCACATATCATCAGACAACAGTGGGACCTGGTCAAGGAGGTCGCCGAGTCTGCCCCGGGGTCCATGTCGGCGGAGCAAAAGAAAGTGTTGTTCTCCTGTATGGCCACCCTAACTTCTATATCCAACACTTCCATGAGGCTTCTGTCGCACACTACTGAAGGTGCCTCTAGGGAGGCCGGAACAGGCATTGCCATTAGTTGTCACCCTTGGCTCTGGCTTTGTACATTCTCGGAGCCCTTCAAGGCATCTTGCCAATGCTCCCTATGATGGTTCCACACTTTTTGGTAAGAACGTTAGAAACACTAGTCCAGAGTGAGAAAGACCCTCTCTGCCATCAGGATTTGCTTCTCAACCCCGCAACAATCCTTTTCCCGGAATCAGTGTGGGGTGAAGAAGATGTGGTTCCGAAAATCTCAAGACTTTTTCCACGATGTTCAGGACTCATCTTCCCCCAGAGGTAGAGGTGGATATGATAGACACCGCCCTCATGACAGAGGGGGTCCGAGGAACCAAGTGTCTCGGGATTCTTTCCTGGACAGACCCTTGTGCATTTCTCTGAAGGCAGCGGGGGACATCTGTCTGTGCACCCAACAGCTTCCTGGGAGTCAGTTACAGGTAATCATTGGGTGTTGCAGATTTTATCCAAAAGATACTCAGTCCCCTTCTTTCAACCCCCAGTTCCTCCCAAACATCTCCCACATGTTCCACCAGCGCAACAGGAGGAGGCAGTAGTGGAAATTTCTAAGCTGCTGAAAAAGCGAGTCATCCAGCCCATCCCCCCAGATCAATCCAGATTAGGCATCTATCGAGGTTCTTTTTGGTGCCAAAGAAAATGGGGGCCTTAAGACCCATCCTGGATCTTTCAACCCTAAACCTGTCAGTTGACAAGACCAAATTTTGTATGGTCACTCTCCAATCCATTCTGCCCTTTCTACAGATAAATGACTAGATATGCTCATTGAACCTCCAAGACGTGTACTGCAACATCAAGATGACCAGGTATTCTTAGAGGTTTTTCTACTTCCGTCTCGGAGCCAATCATTATCAGTTCAGAGCACTACCCTCTGGTCTCACCACCACCCCAGGATGTTCACCAAAATGATGGCAGTGGTGGCTGCTCCCCTGTGGTTGGAGGGGTCCCAGGTCTTTCCCTACCTGGACGATTGGCTCCTTTCCGCTCCCTCCAGGCATCGACTCTGTCAAACCAGGCATCTTCTTCTCAAGGCTGCCTACCAGCTAGGCATAACCCTACCAACTAGATCCAGTACAAGTCCTCGACTTCATTGGAGCTTGGTTAGATACTACTCAAACCACAGTGTTTCTAACTCTGGACAGATTTTGTTCCCTCCGACATCACGTTTTGTACACTGTTCAGACCCAGTATCCCCCTTGTGGAGTTGGTTCTTTGGGCACTAGGGTCCATAGTGGCCTCAATCACCATGATTACTATGGCTCGTCTGCGTATGAGGGTTCTCCAATTCACTCTGGTGGTCCAGTGGTTGTTACTAGACCTACTGTCATCAAATCCAGTTTGATTATCTCGGGCGTGCAGGGATTTGCTTCTCTGGTGGCTTCAAATACCCGGATCTTCTTCTAGATAGTCCATTCATCCTGCCTGCCCCAATGATCATGGTGACCATGGATGCCTCCCTACTCGGGTGGGGCGGGGCATTGTATGAGAAGGACAGTCCAAGGCATGTGGTCTTCCATGGAGATCCATCTGCATATAATCATCCTGGAGAAAAGGACGGTGCTATTGATGTTGCAAGCTGTTCATGCCCCTCTTCTCCAAGGGACAATTGCCTCCAGACAGACAATATGTCGGCAGTCTGGTACATCAACAAACAGGGGGGAAACAGTGTCTTACCCCGTTTGTCGCAAAGCCATGAGATTATGGGAATAGGTGATCTCCGGATGTTTTCTTGTGGCAGCGGACATTCCGGGGAGGTCCAACATTCTGGCGGACAGGCTCAGCATGTCTATTCTGATGCCTTATGAGTGGTCTGTGAATCTTTCAGTAGCGTAACAGATCTTTCTAAAGTGGGGTCGGCCTTGCTGCGAACTCTTCACCTCTCCTTCCAAAGCGAAGTGCGTTGAGTATTTCACAGTGAATCCCCCTCTGGGAGGGTACCCCAAGACGCTCTATTTCATGCTTGGACATCTGGCCTTCTGTATGCTTATCCTCCACTCCCTCTAATACCAAAATTCATTCTGAAAGCTTGACAGTTGAGGAGCTTAGTGATCCTCTTTGCAGATATATATATATATATATATATATATATATATATATATATTTCAGTTGGTCACCCCCTCTAGCATTCATTGGACCTCAGATTTTCAGTGATGACAGCACCTAAGACAACTATGTCTGCTTCCACAGCAATAGACCATAAGAGTATGCTCCAAACAGTTCTGACAAAAATACTTCAATTTCAGGGCCTAGTCCACTACAAAAGCAAGTAATCTGTATCAAGTCACTGTCCTAACAAATCCTAATCACTCCTGTAAGAAAATATCTTAAGGTAATAGACAAAAAATACAGGAAATAAATAACAATCTGCCTATATCTTAATATATACTTTTTTCCTCATTATAATGCAAACATAGCAAAAGACCAGACCAAAAAATGTGGTAGCCTAAATCATAAAATGATTTCTTTAAATCACAAAAGTTTTACACATTAACTGCAAGAAACCCAGACACATAACCAGCCACCTTTAATCACAGTGAGAACTAGCCTGTTGCTTACATCAAGCACAAAAACTTTCAGAAAATCAATACATGATAAAATGCAAAGACAAGTGAAAGAAAGCAGAGGACACATGAAGAAACAAGTTAAAAGAAAGTGGAGGACATGGTACTGAGATCAGAAAATTATACATAATATTTACAGCTATAGAGAGTTATTCACACAACTGTAAAATATTTCATGCACCTCTGCTCTGGTTTCAACTGAAAATATGAGTAGAACACCAAACAATGAACCACAAAGACAAGACAAGCCATATACCAATATACAGTGAACCCCTTATATGTGGAACCTCCTTGTTTTGGAATGCAACTATAACACGTAACACTAGGTAACACTGTGAAGTGAAGCCCTAGTTAAAGCTTCACAGATATCCCCTAAAGAGATTCCTCTGAAGATGGTTACTTAAGAAGCAGCAGCAGCACAGCTAATATGGTTTACTTATGCTTCGTTGACAGACATTGTCAGTCTTTCCATTTAACAATTTATGTTGTGATTCATTTGACCATTGTGTGCAAGTTGACAATGCACTTGATTTTTTCCATTTTTCCTCCACTGTGGTGTCACAGCGGGGCTGGTGTGTGTGTGTGTGTGTATATATATATAAATATATATATATATATATATTCCCTGTGTGTGCATGTGGGGGTAGGGGGTCGTGTCTCCCCTGCAAAAAATAAATAAATAAATCATCATTATTTTTCTCAATGGTTTTCAAGTTACGCTTTTTGAAACTGAATTTGAATTTTGAAGGTGGTATGTTTCAGTTTAGCCCTACTGGCATGTAGTTGGCTTACAGCCGGGTGCACAGTTAATATTCTGGCGTTTTGCATACTACTAAAACGCAAAACTGATTTTATGTGTGTGTACATATATATATATATATATATGCACACACACATACATACACATCAAACACTCATAACAGTGAACGTTCAAGACAGCAACTCTAAAGTGATCAAAAATGCAAGAAAATAAATCTCTTTTTGCAAGGGGGAAAGCCCCCTGCAACCACTGTTAATTACGTTCACTAACTCTGAGATTACACAACAGCAGGGTAAGGACAGATTTCTTTACCCTGCTGCACCACAATCCCATCCAATAGGCTGCCATCAAAAACTCCATTTGAATGAATGTTGCTCATATGAGCATTCACTTTTTTTCAACACCAGGAAAAAGCGTTCATGTATATCAGCATTAACCTTTTTCAAATGGTACATATTTATTTCTATATCTCTATATTTGTGAATCCTGCATTTGGTCTACTGACATCTGTGTAATCTATAATCTACCGCATTTGGCTGATATGTGCAGATGGTCAACATGTATGTAAGATCAACAAAACTCATGTAGGGGAATTTTTAGTATATATAATCATCAGTGAGTGTGGGTGGCACAGCTCCCCACATGGTGGTGCAGGAGTGTGTGTGTGTGTGTGTGTGTGTGTGTGTGTGTGTGTGTGTGTGTGTGTGTGTGTGTGTGTGTGTGTGTGTGTGTGTGTGTGTGTGTAAATTGCATGGCCCAAGGTTCTTTCTTGGCCATCTGTGGATAAAAGTGACTTACTCTGCTGTTAGTTCACTGTTAAAGAAACAGCCACTGATCTGGCATGGCAGAAGTAGTGTCACAACAAATACTATTTCCTGAAATTAGTGTAATCTTAGTATTGTATGCTTGTGTATTTGGAAGGTTGAAGTTAGAATTCTCAGCTAAAATTTATATATCTTCGCAATTTACTGTGAACTGTTATTTTGTTAGCTTTAAACAGTAACTGTTGGACCAACTTATTTCTTCACTGAAAATATAAACAAGGCTGAAATTCTTTCCTTGCTCATAACTTTGCTAAGGCTGTCATTAAATCAAAAAGTTGGAAAAAGCTCTAAAATGCATCTCAAATCATCTAAAACCCCATGGCTTCAGTCCTGACGTAAATGGATTATTTCCTCCACAATCATTGCTATGCATTCTTGGCCAGTTAGCATGATTCAAATGGGAAAAAGCAAAGTTGAAGATTAAGACTGAATTTCTTTCCCTAGTTATAATCTTTGTTTATGTCATCAATGGATGAAAATGTAGTTTCTAAAAAAGCTCAAAAAATACACCTCAGAGCATCTAGAACTCCAAGCTTCTGATGGCCTACCTTCCCCTGACTCCAGGCTTAATTCAGTGTCTTACTCCACAGTAATTACCTTACACGTCTGGTCAGTTAATGTGTATGGAAAGGATTCAGGAAAATATATTTTTATTTTATTTATCCTTTACAGACTGGGTTAGTACCAGTAGGCTAGTGGCATCTTTTCAGGGGAGACCTAAGATAGTATTTGTACTCCTAGGAAAAATCTAATGAAAAGCTGACTAGTATGGCAAAAATGAGAAAAGGAATAAAAAAGTAATATGGATGGTGAGCAGATGCCAGGCTCAGGGGAAAGTAGAGGGTGTCATGGAGCCCGTCAACTTTGGCACCATTTCACCAAAGATGGCCCCCTGAGCATAGGTTCTTAGGTAGGTACTAGGCTATTGGCCCAAAGGCCTACGTAAGCCTAGCCAACAAGGTTCCATGGCTTACGCCACCCAAGAAAGTTATTTACCTGTGCCACTGTCAAGCAGAGACACAGAAGTGTTCCCCGGGGTGTATTTCCTATTTCCCATCCACTCATCAAGATTTTTCTTGAAGAGTGCTAATGAAGAACTTTGCTTGACATAGACAGGTAGCCTGTTCCAGAGTATGGGAAGTCTCTGGGACAGGAATCTATCCCTCCAGCATGTCCTGTTTATTGTGGCGACAAGGTTTATATCCCTAGAGCGTGTAGCTCGGAGGGATTGGGATTTCTTTAGGTGTAGCATGTCCAACAGCTCTGGGTTTGACATAGCTTTATATGTTAGGCAGAGATCACCTAGGAGTAGGCGATATGCTACGGAGTAAAGCTGGAGTTTTTTGAGGAGGTCAGTGTAGAGCATTTGTTTGAGGCCAGTAATCCTCTTTGTGAAGTACTTCTGTGGCCTTTCCTGCTGCTGCAGCTGTCTTGAGAGGTACATTCCAAAAGGGGCATTGTACTCTATAATGGGTCTAATGAGTGTCGAGTAGAGGGGAACAATGACCTCTTTTTTCCTGGATGAGAACCCTTTTATGATGAGGTGTGCCACGTAGAAGGACCTCCTGACTACTGTGGCGATGTGACTATCAAAGGAGAGACTACTGTCCACCTGGGTCCCAAGGTCTCTTATCACACATTCGGTGTTAAGTAGATTTCTACCTATGTAGCAGTTCATGGGTACAGAGTTTTTACCAAAGGGGATGATACTGCACTTTTTGGCACTGAGCTTGAGGCCATGGCTCTAACACCAGGCATCTGTCTCAGCGAGGCCCTTCTGTAGTATGTCCACATCATTTGGGGACTTGACTATGGCTCCTAGTTTGCAGTCATCTGCGAACTTCATTAGCCAGAGGCCTTCTGTGTTAGCCTGTACTTCAGACAGGAGAGGTCCCAGGAAGGAATCCTGTGGTACTCCACTTGTCACTGCTTTGAGTTCAGATTTGGAGTCTGCAACTTTTACAGTGTGGGTTCTGTCAGCGAGCCAGTTGGCAACCCATCTTGTGTCATAGTGATTTATACCTAGTTTAGTGAGTTTAGCTATAATTCCAGAATGGGGGGATGGTGTCGAAAGCCTTGGCGAGGTCAATATAGGCAGTCTGAACCACCTTACCCTCATCTACGGCTTTGGTGACTGCCTCAAAGAAGTTGATCAGGTTCTGGAGGCATGATCTGCCTTTCACAAACCTGAACTGGGTGGGATCCAGAGTTTGGAGGTTACCAATGTCTCTGTTTATGAGTTCCATATTCTTGCAGACCAGGCTCGTCAGGCTGATAGATCGATAGTTCCCGGGAATCAGTGGTGGCTCCCCCATTGTGGAGTGGGATAACTGTTGTTGTGCGCCATTCAGTGGGCACAAAGCCTGATGTGAGGCTATTACTGAACATGGTGCTTAAGTGGGGAGCCAGTTCATTCTGAAGTTCGTGTAAAACGCAGCCTGGGATGTTGTCTGCTCCCATGGATGCTGTGTTTTTGGCTTTAGAGAGTGCAGCTTTTACCTGCGTAGTTGTAATTACAAGGACTCTGCATTCTTCCTGTATAGACATGGGCCCTTTAGGGGGTGGGAGGGGTAAAGTTAGCACTGAACCTATCTGCCAGGATGTTGGCAATATCAGTTGGTTCTGTAATTTTCGTGCCTTTGTGCTGTAACTCAGAGCAGATCTGGGTGTTGCCATTGAGATTCTTGACATAGCTATAGAATGCTTTGTGGTTGTCCTTAGAATTAGTGGCAATTTTGTTTTTGTAGCTAGCTTTGGAGGATCTTATAAGGGATCTCATCTTCTTACTGAGGCTGACCAGGGAGCTCCTTCACTCATGGAATTTTACTCTCTTTTACAACAGTTTCTTCCTTCTGTTGTACAGTTTGTTTATGGCAGGGGACCACCAGATTGGCTTCCTTTTTTTGGAGGATAGCTTCTTGGTTCTGTTTGGGATAGCACAATCTATGCACTCATTTAAGTGCTTATAGAGTGCATTTGTGTAGGATTTAGCAGTTGTAACTGTATTGTCCATCTGCATGGGTGTCATGAAGTTCACCACTTCTGTCTTAAGAAGCATGAAGTTGGCTTTGGAGAATTTATTTGCAGTGGTTTCCTCAATGGGGGGTGGGGGTGGGATGTGGATATCAAGGGTGATTAGCTTATGGTCGGATTGGACCAACGAGGAGTTGACTTCAGGTTTGGAACACTGGTCACTCATGTTGGTAACGACTAGATCTAGGACAGTGTTGCCCCTGGTGGGGGTGTGGATAAGTTGATCCAGGGCATTGGAGTTTATGAATTCCAGAAAGCCTTGAGCTAAGGAGTTGGTACACGAGTACTTTTCCCAGTTAATGGTGGGGTAGTTGAAGTCACCCATTATTAGGGTGTTTGGTTGAACCCTAATATTTTCCAGTACATCAAGAAAAGAGGAGTGGGAATCCTGGGGCATGGTGGGGGATCTGTAGCAAGCTACAATTGGGATTGCAGTTTTGCCAGAGTTAGTTGCACTTGGATAACCTCATATGTATTATGCTGAGCAACTAGCCTGGAGGTGTGGATATCCTTAATATATATGGACACACCTCTGCCTTTGGTGTTTCGGTCCAGATTACATGGCCGAAAAGTGTGATACGAGTTATAGCCTGGTAGTGCAGGGGTGCTCTCTGGAGCCTTTAACCAGGTCTCAGTCACTGCACAGATATCAATGTTCTCCACTTTAAGGAGTGCCTCGAGTGAGTGCATTTTGAGATTTAGACTTCTAGCATTGAGTAGCATTAACCTCAGTTTTTGCTTGCCTGTTCCTGTTACGGTGGTGAATTTGTTATTTGAACCTTGCCTAAAAAAGGCACTATAGGGTCAGCAAGAGCCTTAGCCAGCATCCGGAATCCCAAGTCAACAGGTGCAGGCCATCTGTGGCAAAGTATCATGGTCTGTCGACCATGTCATCCCAAGCAGATAGATACTGGATCCTTTTAGAATGACACCAGAAACTTAGCCGATTGTTGAAATCAATCATTTTGTCCAAGTACTGCGGTATCATTCGGGGTGATGGCAGAATGCTACTCAGGGCTATGGTCATATTTCAAATACAGCATCATATTCCATAGCTAAGATACTGTTCTACAACAAAGGAACTGGAGAAGACATCTCTAAGATGCAGCATCTGGCCATTCCCAACCTCTTAACTGCATCACAGGTTTTGGAATTGTCCTGTTGTAACTGCTGTATGGTATATTTTCTTTAATCCAATACACCTCCATTATTTTCCACTTCTGGTTTCCTCATTATTGTGGCTCATAGGAGAATAACGAGCAAGCAAGGTCACCAATTACACCAACTCATGTGAAATGTTTTTCAAACCTCAAGCTTAATTATGTTTTTTCACAACTAGTTCATGGTTATATGACACTACACTGACCCACCTCAAGAGATAGTTATGGAGATTCCAGGATGACTGCACTCTGAAAAGCAGAGATGTTAGAGCTCTTCCAGTGTGAAAAAGAAAACAGAAATAAAGGTGGGAGTGGAAGCTGACATACCGGGTAAAATTAATTTACTAGCTAGTCACTAAATTGTATGGAAGTCAGCAAAGAAGAAATCTGGTGAAACAGAAAATAAACTAGAAATGAAAAATGAAAAGAACTCTGTCAAGGAACAATACATTTCTTGAAGCCGAATGTATGTTACACTGTAAAGTAGTTGTGTAGAGTATGTAGAGGTATTTAAATATGTGTGTGTTGGAAGGGGACTCTTAGCAGTAACTGCTGTTTACACTAGTCATATTAAAGTAAAAAATGTGCCTTTCCTTGACTGTAATGCATCTTGACTTTATACTGTAAGAAAATAAAGACTGGACATAATCAGTATAATATTGTGCTCTTGGGCTGCTGGGAGGAGGATGTGGAAATGCACTGTTCATATAACGTGTAATAAATCATCTTGTTGTCCTCTGGTGTTACACAGGTAGAGATGCATACAAAACTATTAGCTGTTTTTCTCTCCACTAGCAAAGTTCTTCAGCTGGAGATGGGCTGTCTACCGGTGCAGACAATTAATCAGGAAATTACTGAATCATGAATTCTGAAGAATATGTATGAGAACACTATAATTAGTACTTAATAGTGAACTGACAAGCAATTTAGTGGAAATTAGTTACATTTAAAGTTGAATGGAATACTTTTGCAAATAAATACATTCATAGCAGCATTTTGGCATTTCAGTTTAAAACACAGCAGTGCACAATCTAGATTATTCATTTAAGGGGAGACAGTGCACATTGTCTTAAGCGTAAAAATTCAGTAAACTGACAGCATGCAAGACATTATTCATATCTGGGAGGGAAAAAACTGGGACAAACGGATGGTATCAGTGAAAGAGGGGACTTCGGCTCTAACATGCACTTCCAGTATGACTAAACCTAACTTTAGGAAAGGTAAACCTTGTGGATTTAGCTACCTATATGAGCCAACTTCCAATACGGAGGGGTAACGCTTGCATTTCCTGTGAATTAAAAGGCATTTGGGGATAAAAATAAAAATGTACATGTTTTATTGAAGCAAAACGTGTAGGAAAATGTGACGTGTTCAAAAGAGAAAAGAAACCACAAGTGCATATAAGTTCAGACTCCCAAACATTAATGTGTGCATATAAGTTGCAAGATGGAAACAAATATTTAGAAAAATGTCAAGCAGAATATGTAAAAGTAGTAGTTTTTTATCAGAGCGACTGTCTTAGCAATTATATCATGGAATATAAATGAGATTATAGGTATGGATGAAACAGAGAGCATTAATTTATATTAAGAAGTATATGGTGATAATAGCAATGTTACAGGAGACACATCTGGATATAAATGAGAATATCAATTTGGCAAAGATATTATTTCAGAGTGGATATTTGGAGGAATATCTGGGAAAAAAAGGCTAGGGGAAGTAATAAAACTGATTGTAAAAGGGAACCCCAATAGTGATAGAAAAAGAAAAGAAAGACAATAATGGCAAATTTGTGGCAAGAAGAAGGGTTACACTGGGCATGTATTTAAAACTACTGTTAAGGAGCTTAAGAGAATAACAGAAGAGGATATTTGCTTTCTGCAGGGAATAATTTTGACAGATGGGGACTGGAATCCAATATGCAAAAGTAATAACAAACAAGGGTAGATTTCTGAAAAAAATGAGAATGTCTGGAGTGGAAGATGTGAGTTTTCTATTAGGAACCCAAACAAAATTAACATATTTTTCCCCAACGCACAATAAGTGGAATACACTGGATAGAAATTATGTTTCACAGCAGCATTTATTTTTTAATTGAAAGATCTGAAAAACATCCAGTAACCAATTCAGATCATAAATCAATAAAGACTATCATAAAGATGCATGGTAATCAACTAAAAATGTGACACTGGAGCTGTCCTACTGATTTGTTAGAAACAAAGGAATTTAAGGGATGGGTTGTGGAAATGATTCAAGAGTTATTAGGGAGATACAAATTGCTTCAAAAGGGGTAGCTAGTGAGTGAAAACTGAATTTAAAAATATGGCAGAAATAAGAGAAAAAAGATATGGGAAAGAAGTAAAGAAAATATTTAGAGGAGCTATCAAAGGTTAATGTATTGCAAAAGAAGGGGAATCTTGCAGAACAAGAAGAGGAATAGTTGCTGACTGTGGAACAGGAAACACAGGAATATTCAGATAATATGCAGGAGTTTAAAATGTGCTTTTAAGCAAGTAAATGTTGATAACAACAGCACAAAAGATATTAACACAATGACTCAGGCAACAGAAAACAGAAAGGGGTATTGCCAAACTTAGGGAGCTTATGACAAGAAAAATAATCAGAGGCCCTACAGAGGCAGTAGACATATTTTGGAAAATTCTAGAAAAATATCTATAAAGCAGAGGGATGGGAAACCAAGAAAACATACAGATGGAAATATTTATGGAAGACTTAACTATGCCAAGGCTAGGGGAAGATTAGGCAGCTCAAGAATTAATAGCTAAAACAGAAGGGAATGAGATAAAATGGTGGTGTATACTCAATCAACATGGAAGTCTCCAGTTACAGTTACTATTACTGACTAAGTTTGCAAGTTAGGAGGGAAGAAAGTGATAAAGATCTGAAATGCTTTGTTTAATACTATTTTAAAAGCAGGGGCAGTACCAGCATCTTAGAAGAAAGCTGTGGTAGCTATATTAACCAAACAGAAAAAGATCAATTCAGACCCAGCTTTGTATGGAATTATTTCAAGTTTGAGTGATTATAAAGTGTACATGTTTATACTTGTTATGATAATGGTTGTCTTGTCAAAAATTGATAGATATGAGGCAATATGGTTTTGTGGAGAGGAGACAAATATTTAGTAACATCAAGAGAACAATAACCCAGATGAAAGCAAAATGTAAGTTGATGGCATTATTGCTCATGGGTCTTTATGGAGATAATGCATTTGATAGTCAGCTAATATTTTATGACGTGGATAATGGTAATATACACATTTCCTAATAGAATAATGAGATTACTGAGAAAAATATATGAAGGGTCAGAAGCATGTATTAAGGTTGGAGGGTTCCTCTCTGATAAACTGTGTTTGAAAAGAGGATCCAGGAAGGGGTGACCTTTATCCCATTAGGTACTTGATTTATATTAGTCACTGACAATGAAAACAAGAGTCTCACCAGTTCAAAGACAGAACTGGCATGGTAATAACCTAAAGTTAGTTTTATTTATAGATGATATTATGTTCTACTTGATAAATCCAGAAAAGGATATGTCAGAATTGTGGAACATTTTGAGACAGATTCAACTTTTTTAATGAGATAAATGTAATGAAGTTTAAACAAGGCTTTAGCAGTAAAGTATGTACAAACAAGGCTATAGTAGTGAACTATGTACCACACATGAATTGGTTCAGCAATACTTATATTTATGGGGACATGATAAGGTGAAGTATTTAAGATTAAAAATAATTATGTTCTGGCAGTTAATATGTAAGAAGAGACTAAACAAAATGTAATACAAAAACTGAGAAACTAGACAGCCTTGATTCTGAATGTGAAACTGTTTTTAGTTCCTTTAGTTTTATATACAGGTCAGGCATATTTTTATCAACCAGAGGAGTTGTTGATAAATAAGAAAGGGTTGAAGGAATTTATTTGGGAGGGGAAGAGGGCAAGAGTCAAGTGGGATAAGTTGATCTTCTCCACAGAACAAGATGGATTAGGATTTCCTGACTTGATGGGATACTTTAAATGTTTAAAATGTTTTATGTAGATTAGGTGTTTCTTAGCTTTAGCAGTTATGGTCTGTCCCATTAAAGATTGGCATGGCTCGAACATTGCTAACAGAGGCAACGGTTGCTTTAGTAGCTGCTGTGTACTAGAGAGGAACAAGAATGACCTGAAATGGGAGATGTCGGATTCTTAAGCAAGCAGAAGTTTAAAATGTACTGCTGGCCTTGTGACTGAAACTCATCACTGTCACTTATGGCAGGTGCATTGGATGTTTCACTTTAAATATTTTTGTACTTCATACCTAATTCTTCTAGCTGCAGCACTTTTATTTGCTGAATTATATTACTGCATCATTGTAGAATCAGAAGTGCTAAAATGTATTTTTCTGTTTCTCTTAAAGTGTTATAACCGAAAAATTTAAGAGTGGAATTGAGGTGCTTTGTGCATCAGAATAAAAGGGATAGAAATTTACTGACTGCTAGAGTGCTACCATTTGCAGTGTCACATTTGTAGGTGGTTATTAAAGAGAATACGGTCACTGCACTTAGTTGACTTTCCCCATGATTTTATAAGCTGTGATTGAACCATATTGACACCATATATATTATACAAATACATCATAAGTTGTGTGTTATTGCATACTACGTTGGGCAGCTTTGCATTTTCAAAGCCTTGTGTCACTAAAAATGGAGATGGACATAGTATTTGTTTATAGTGGTATTAATTGTTATCTGTAAGATCATGTTTTAAGGCTGATTCTTACAAAGGATGTGTCCAGCTCATTTTATCAGGTTTCGTTTAAATGTGTTATAAATATATCAGGCTTGATGATGTCACACGAGTTTGAGATATTTGAGATATTACTAAAATTAAAATAAAGATGATTTTATTAAAAAAAAAAAATCGGTAGTAGTTTGGAGGTGAATCAAATATAATTTTTTTTTGGCTCTCACATGAGATGTGTGGTGGTTATGGTACAGAGGCAGGAACTGGTAATAAATTTGTGAGATCATCTGTATACGTTATTCCTGGCAGTGGAGGGTGATTGAGTTGGTCGATCATGGTGGGGACCCAGGTACAGACCCCTTTCTTGGGTCTCTTACAATAAGGATGTTGAGAGGAGTACCATACTGTCTTTTGAAGAGAGAAAATTTAAATCATTGCACTAATTGTCAATCTAGCCCTGTATTAATTTATTCATTATTCAAATTCACCTACAATACAGCCAGGGGGTCAACTTTGTTCGTCCGCAGGGTTGCCAGACGTCCCTATTTTGGCGGGACTGTCCCGAGATCAGCAGCCTGATCCCGAGTCCCGCCCTGCCGGTTGAAATCCCGGCCAGCCTCCGCTTAGCTTTTTTTTTTTGATTAGCCCGTATACCTGGTATACGGGCCAATCAAAAAATCGCTAAACACAGAGCTTCTTGTGTTCTGCATTAAACAGAAATAGCTTCGTGTTTAGTGCTTTTTGATTGGCTTGTATGCCGGTATACAGGCCAATCAAAAACACTAAATACGGAGCTACTTCTGTTGAATGCGGAAGTGCAATGTTTCTGAATTAAAGACCTTTTTTTTTTTTTTTTGCTCTTCAGTTACGTGAGAGACCTTTTTTTTTTTTTTGGTCCTCACTTGCCGTCTACATGATATATTTTACATGTAGCCCCCAGACCATTTCTGTTGACTCAATGCGGCCCCTGCAACTGAAAAGATTGGACACCCCTGTTTTATAGTATTTAAACATGCTTGTAGATTGTTTCAGTATTCTGATGAAGTCCGAGATACCTGGATGAAAGCACTAAAGTTTTAAATTGTGAAGCTATGAGGTTTTCTTCATGTACTATTTTTATTAAGTACTGTGTGTTTAAGAATTTAATATTTATGTCAAAGGTTTTTATGTATTTTATGTATATAAATATAATTTGCCCTCTTTAACAAGTTTTTAATTATGTTTTTAACACTTGAGAAAGCACTATGAAAACTTATTATATTTGTGAAAGACTGTGGAATAAAATTTATTTTGTAGTGTCCTAAACGGCATCTTTTTGGAATATTGTTTTCTTTGCTGCAGTCAGGAATTTATCTATTTGAGCCTTCTTTCCTGTTGCTATGCAACAAAGTATAGAAGTTTTATAATTTTTTTGTCTAGAAGTATTTGCATAGGTATTTTTATACCTCAAACTGACTTCAGAGAGTATTTCCTCAGGTGGACAGCAAATGTTGAGGGTGTGAGCTGAAAGAGACAGGTAACTGGGAACATTAATGGGAGATGAACAAGTTGTCAGATGTTAAGAGTCCCCTACAGGGTACTTTGCCACAAATGTTGGCGGGGAGCAAATTACTCTAACTAAAAAATGACTTTTTTTTTTAGCTGAGCTACATAAAGTGAATAGCTTAGATATAGTAAGGCTTTACTAAGTTTAAAGCAACTGGTTGTCAAAGAAAAACAAGCTACAAAATAAACCGAATTTGGATGCCTCTGTAATGAGACTGTTGCCATTTTGATTTCCAATATTGTTGCTTCTTTTAGAACTCTGTTTTTAAGGACTAAGTCTCTACATTCTGGTTATGGTAGAAAGAACATGAAAACTTAAGGACTGGGGGAGAAAGAAATATTTACATTGTGTGATCTCATCCCTTTTTTTCTAAAACCATGCTATATTTCTGAGATTGTGAACTAAATAAAAAGTCATTGTCAGTTATTTACATTAAATAATCTTCCCTTTACATTCACAGAGTATTACTGGATTTGTAGCCGTGCATGCTTTCTTTAGACAGCCCAGTCTGAACAGTTTTAAACAGAGCATCTATGACATCACAATACCATTACCAAGTTCACATATGTGGGAACCATTATCTGTATTTCACGTAAGCCTGGAGATTTTCTCTTTAAAAGTACTTCAACTATAACCTTGGTTATACTATCAATCTGCTCTACTGGTATTTCCCCATTTGTCTCTGTGAATGTACAGCCCTAAAGCAAGAGTAGAAGACAGGTGTACTTTCCAGTTAAATCTCTACCCTCTCTGACATTTGGCAGTCTGAGTACAGTGCATTTCAGTGGGTGTTATTTCTGGAAGCTGAAAAATGTTCAAGTCTTTTAAGACTAAGTGGATGACAGTCTGGTTGTTTACAAGAAGCTGCCAAACATCCTAAACAAGTGGGATGGCTATTGCTTAAAGTGACAAAATTCAAAATGGACGCAAGAAACTTCCCATAGGAGGAAATTCCTCATCTCCCAGATATAATATTTTATAATTAAGGAAAGAGCCTCCTCAAATTACACATTTTAAGGGGGGAATACTTAAGAAGAATCCTCCTCTTTTGACTCTATGTCCAGCCCTGGTGGCAAAATAATTTTAGTATCGTAAGTGAAATGTTTTCTTTGTCTTCCTCGGAGAGAGACATTCCAGGAAGTAAATAAAAGCACCCTTTTCTCTAATTTACAATGAAACAAGTGTGCGGGGGGGGGGGGTTGAAGTGTCTCTAAACAACCTTTGTGCCACCATATAGTGATATAGCCAGCATAATAATTCAGTCACCTCTGCGACTGCTTTTGTTTCAATAAATATCTAAAAATATGTAAAATATGTAATATGTAAAATATGAAAACCTGTAGAAAAGCTACACTTTTTTAATTAAAGATGCAGTAGATGTTGTATAAAGTCTGCATGTTTTTCAGCAAAAATGTAAAATGCATCAACCTGTGCAACACAAGAAACTCTTCTCTTAGAAAGAAATGTGGCAGAGCCTACGTGAGTAAAACTGCTTCTTGTATACAAACATTTGCACTTTTGTACTTAGTGCCTAAAGCTAGGTTTATTTGGAATTGGAACTTTCTGGTCTACGTTGGCAAAAATTACTTGGATTTAAAATTCTGGACCAGCACAGGAAGTACGATTTGAATGACATCACTTGATGCAGAATGGGGGGGTATCTAAAAAGGGCCATACTTAATAAATATTCCATTGTTTCCTCAATCTAGGACACTGCTGAGGAACTTCTTCAATTAAATGGGACTCTCCCTAAGTTCAAAGTAGAATAAATCGTTCAGTCAGATGCAGTTTCTGCTTTTCTTTGAAAGTGTTCAGTGGATTTTATGAATTTTTTGCTTGGACTGCAGCTGAAGACCTACTGCAAACATCAGTGAGTTCAGGTTTATGGGTTTGCCTGTGAGTTTACTTGCAGCTAAGGGGTAGACAGATTACAGGCATCTTTAGTTACTATAATGTTATAACTAGCTAGCTGATAATGTTTTTCTAATATCATCTGTACATTTTTATTTTACATTTCTTTGTCCAATTGTGTATTTATTTCTACATTTAATTTTATAGTGTACTGCCTAAGTTTTTAAAGAAATTTTACTGTTAAATTTGAAAAGCTTGGGACTAGTTGTTCAATTATATCTGATGGCATTCACCTTTAGAAGAGAGTGCTTAGTTAAAGCTACCACGACACAGCTTCATTTAAAGGTGCACAGTGACTTTGGCCTTGGTGTACTGGATCAGTCAGGATGGAAACAGCATGATAAAAGTAAGAATGGGTAGTGTCATTGATAAAGTAACATTTGATCTCATGGAAATCACTGTGTGTGTGTGTGTGTGTGCGTATGTGTGTGTGTGTATGTAATGCAAATAGAGCTTAGATACAGTTACTGTAATAGTGTTAAAAATGCTTTTTTCTCTCACTGTTACTGTTTTGAAATTACTGTCAGCAAGGGATTCCCAACTACTTGCTTAAGTAGTTTGTGTTAGCATTGCACTTGTGTGTCTCTTCTATTGTGTTTTTACATCAAAAGGACTGTATTTATTCATCTTGTGGAAGGAGGTGTTTGCCTGGTCTATCTGAGTTGGGAAATACACAAAAGGACTCAGAGTAGTCATTTTACTGGCCAGAGGGCTCACTATTTTAGTTTTCTGCTTTTTTCTTTTTCTGTGCTGCTATAAATTTTGCATGTTTGTAAGGGGCAGTAGTGACTTGTACAGTAGCAAACACCTACAAAGCAAATTTTCTGTAGAATGATCCATAAATCTGTAACCTATAAAGCAGCAATATAGTGCAACTACCTTGTGTGCCAACAAGCTTAGAGTAGTTAGTAGGGCCTCGAGTGGCAATACATAAAGATTTAGCAGTATTCAGTATTGTGTAAACAATACAGTTAGTATAATTTAGAACTGTTTAGATTAATCTGCCCCAATAAAGCATCCTTATTAGTCTGCACAAAGCACCCTTAACAGCTTTCTAACCCCAATACACCACCCCTTGTAACTCACAAATAAAAGGACTGGACATTATGGATATGCAATTTTCTAACTTCTTTGTAGCCAGCTTGGTGGATACAGCCATCTTGAGACAATGTAGCAGCTGTCTCATGTTTACTGACAACCACTTAATCCTTAATAAATCAGATATAGGATGCAACAGGTATAATTATACCATGACACTGGAGGTTAATGTCTCGCATACAAGGCAGCATCAAGCTGTCTAACCACATATATAACACCTACCTAAAATAGCACACAACACACACATAGAGTAACATATGCTGAAGCACTTAAAAGCAATCTTCCTAAACAACAAAGATCACCTAGACCACCAGCTGTCAAAGGTACACCTCAGCAAGTCCAAATGCACTTGGAACAAAACAAAACCTAACACCACACATACTGTCACTCTCAGTGAAACCTCAAACACTAAGTCCCTAAGGCAAGCAAGTACACTTCCCAGGACTCTAATCATAAGGGACTCCATGTAAGATTGCATCATAGTCCATGTATGTGTAAATGACCTGAGATGTACCTACCTGGAATAAGACAGATACTAGGAAGCTTTCAGACTACTTGTCTCAGGCTGGTATGAGCCTGGCACTGAATAGTCTATTACCATCACAGAGGATGATACCACAATATAAGCAAATACATTACTGATTTAACAACTGACAGTCTTTCTGGTGTCATTCTAAGGAGATCAAATATTTTTTCAGCTTGGGGGGACATGGTAAACAGACCACATTGCTTTGCCAAGGATGGTCACCACCTTTCCCCCTCTAAGCTTTCAAATACTGGCAAAGGCTTTGTCCGCTCCTGCAGTGCCTTTGTTTAGGTAATGCCAAATTCACAACCCTACCAACATAGCAAAATTAACTCAACAGAACCTCAAGGTGTTACTCCTCAGTGCCAGGAGTCTAAATAATATACTACACTCTTTCCAAGCCCTCCTCACACTTAAGAATATAGACATCTGTGCAGCTACAGAGACATGATATAAAGCATCAGAGTATACCCCAGTATTGCAAGCTTTCAGTGCCTTCCACAATTTTAGACCAGCAGCTGCACAAAAAAGGGATAAAGCTCCAGATTAAATACATAGTCAATCAAATAAATATAATGGTATATATAGAATGGTCAGGCAGAACAATATTAATAGCTATCAGACAGTACATGGTTACAAGTTCATGACACTATATAACAGTTCAGAGGCATAACACATTTATCAACATGCAGTATTTTAGCACACATATACATTAAATATGTTAAGGTTGCACCTGAAACAGAGACAGAAGATGTGTATTTTGTGGTTGTATTTTAACATGGTGAGTAACAAGATTTAAAATAAGGTTATGTTAGGAATGATTGATTCTATGCCCTTTTTACCCAGGGGTGACACAGGAGCATAGCCAGTTGTTCATCAGGTGGACTTTCAGGAGTATTTTTAAATTGTGTAGTGGAATTATTGTGGTATAAGGAAGTATGAGATTTTGGACAGCTGGAATTTTGTCAGAGTATAACTTGCGTGCTAATAACAATTGATCGAGTTGAAGTAGCCGAGGGAGCTTCAACCAGTTTAGCTTTTGAGAGATTCACAGCGATGTGTTCTGTATGAGGAGTCAGTAGCAAATCTTGCTATCTTATTATAACAGGATTCTAGTTTGCTTAGGTTAGTTAGAGCTGGGGATGCATAGAGGAGGGTGGATAGTAGATGTGTCCTTACTACTGCGGTTTTAGAGTCCCTTGAGAGAAATTGCTTGATGTGATAGAGCAGTTGTTTTTTTGTGAACTTTCTTGACAGTTTGGGCAATGTGCACGTCAAATCTTAGGTGGTTGTCTATTTCAATGCCTAAAAGTTTGGTGTGGGTGGTTGGGTTGATTAGAGTTTTGTTATTGGAGATTATAGTAAATTTATCAGTTGGGGGGAGGATCTATATGGGCTGAAATGGAGTAATTTAGTTTTACTTGGGTTAAGAATAAGCTGGTGGTTAGTGAACCAGGATTCAGCTAGTAAAAAGCAAGTTTATGCTTGGGAGTGAAGTGTGGGGGTGGCACATATGATGGTGGTGTCGTCTGCATATCGAATAACCGAGGCCTTGGGTGTGGAGGATGAGAGTTGATTGGTGAACAGAAAGAAGAGCAATGGGCCTAGGATGGAGCCTTGAGGGACTCCTAAGGATACTAGCAGTAGGGAGGATAGTTGGTTCTGACATTTTACTGCCTGCTGACAATCTGATGGGTAGTGCTTACACCATGTGATAGAGGAGATACTCAGGTTTATGATACAGAATGTACTGAGGAGTTTATTGTGGTTTACCATGTCAAAAATTTTAGATCAGTCTAAACATATGGCTGAGACTAGTTTTCCATTATTTCTATGGTGACTAATGGTATTAGTGAAGGAGATAAGTGCAATGGTAGTGCTATAGAAGGGTCTGAAGCCATGTTGATTTTTAGAGAGCAGATTGTTTTTTTGAAGGTAATCCATGAGCTGACTGTGTATGACTATTTCTAGTATTTTTGATAAGGGAGATAAAATAGCAATAGGACGATAGTTACTGATTTCAAAGGAGTCACCTCCTTTGTGTAGTGGTATGATATGGGAGGTTTTCCATATAAAGGGTACTTACACTCTGAAATAGATCTATTAATAAGGAATGCAACATTATAGGCTATAGCTACTGTGGCTATCTGGAGGTATTCTGCTGGTAAATTATCAGTGGCCAGAGTGGTTGGTTTAAGTTTCTGGAGGAGTTTTAGAATGGTTTTGATAGACACTAGCTGAAAGCTAAAGTGGGAGATATTATCTTGTGTTTCAGTGCTAGTTTGTGTGGTTGTTGGGGTAGGGTGACTGGCATTAATTTGGTTATTAGCTAGGGCCTGGATTGTTTCTGTAAAGTATTTGTTAAACTGAGTAGGGATATTATCTTGGTTGTTTCCTGTTATAGGTGTAAGGGTAGCAGTTTTCCCTGGTTGCAATATAGAGTTTATTGCAACCCAGAATTTTTGAGGATTTATACACATATATATATATATATATATATATATATATATATAGTTCAGTGGTTAACGTCATCACCTCACAGCAAGAGGTTCTCCAGTTTGATTCTCAGCTGGGGTGCCTTCTGTGCAGAATATGCATGTTCTCCCTGCGTGCGTGTGGGTTTCCGCTGGGTATTTCAGTTTCCTCCCACATTCTCAAGACATGTATCTGGACGGACTTTCCCAGTCAACAAATGTTAAATAAAAATAAAAAATATATATCAATAACAAGCATACTTCTAGGGTGGACAACTGGATGATGTGGGAGAGTTCCTCTACATGCAGATCACCATATACACAATCCCGTACCATATCCTAGCTAATTATAGGTCATGCTTCATGTTCCAAGAAGCTCACAATGCATACTTGGACCTTCTGGAGTCACTTACCTTCCAACCTAAAACCCTACTCATGGGAGACTTTAATTATCCCTCTGTAGATTGGGAATTCTACATGGCTTCAAACCTACAGGCATAGAGATTCATTGACTTTGTAAACACAAACACCTTTGACCAAATAGTAAATATACTCACTAGAGGCTCCAACATACTGGATCTCATGTTCACAAAAATCTGAGAATGCCACTCCTCTCTCCTGTCTCATCCTCCTTGGTAAGGTACGACCATAAAACTGTATCCTTCAAAATCAAAATCAACTCCCTAATCCCATTAAAACCAGTAACAGTTTGGAACTATTCCAAGTCAAATTACCTGTTATTAAGTGATGGTTTGACAAAATTTAATCCCCCTCAAAACCCTAAGAATACACTAACCTATGCTGAATGGCTCTCAGTATCTCTGTACAGCTGAATCAATGACTGCATACAGGCTGCTCTATCTATCAGAAATAACCCAGAACTAGCCCTTGTGGCATCTCAAATTAAACAGGACATACAACAATGGAAAAAAATTATGGCAAAAAATCAGGAAGGGTAATTCTCAAGGATAAAAACTTTCTCATCAAAGTAAATAGGCAACTAAGAGGGCTAATTAGGACAAGCAAAGCCAACTTTGAGGTTAACATATTCTCACAGGTAAAACATAACCATGACATTCTACAGCTATGTCAAAAATCTCAACAGCAGCACACAGCAATGTGTTCAACTGGAGGTTCATGGTGCCACATTCATCAAGCCTAGTGATATAGCAAACCTGTTAGCAGACAAATTCAGTTCCAACTTTACACCCTATCAACCCCCCACCATCTCCCCTATAATACCTTCAGACATAACTCCAACTATAATTAAAGAACATGTACTGGCTGCACTTACTAAAGCCGGGAACACAGCTTCAATGGGCTCTTATAACATCCCAGGATACCTCCTGAATACTCTAAAATACAACATATCAGGACCCCCTGGAGTCATTACTTAACAACAGTCTTAAAACAGGCTTTGTGCCATGTGAATGGAGGCTACGACAATCTTCCTCCTTTGTAAGGGAGGGCCTTTAACATATCCTGAAAACTACAGACCCATTAGTCTTATTTGCAAAGCTATGGAAAGAATTAGCATAGAAATGAACAACAAGGACACAGGAGACCTCCAGACACTGGATCCATCCCAGTTTGGCTTTGTCAAAGGAAAGTCATGCTTACTGAGTCTAGTGAACTTCTTTGAAAAGGTCACTAATGCTATGAATGAAGGTAAAACTGTACATACTGCCTACCTGGATCTGGCCAAGACATTTGATAAAAGGCCCCACTCTGGCATTGTCAACAAGCTTACAGAATTAGTATAAACCACTTTATAACACACTGGATAGCTAGCTGGGTCAATGATAGGATCCAGGAGGTTAGAATCAATGAGTCCACCTCCACAAAGAAGCTTGTCACCAGTGGAGTCCCCCGGGTTCTGTGCTAGGCCCACTTCTCTTTGGTATCTATTTCTCAGACATCAAAGTCAATGTCAAAGACCTCTGCCTAACCAAGTGTGCATACAATTGTAAAGTGGGAGCAGTCACTGAATCCTCCCAAGTCCAGAACACCCTTCAGGAAAGTCTAATACAGATAAATGCTTGGTGCCAAAGTCATTGCTTAAAACTCAATACCAAGAAATGCATTACAGTACCTTTTGAGAAGTCTGCCACATCAGGTAATTACATCATCAATAAAACACCCTTAGAAGTTGATTCACTAGTCAGGGATCTGGCGACTCATGTAGATAGTAACCTAGTGTATGACCAACATGTGTCCAAGGTAGTATGAAAATCCTTCTATGCTGTTAAACTTATAAGCAAGTGCATGACATCTAGGTCCAGAGACGTCATCATACCACTGTACTCAGCACTCATCAGGCACAATTACAGAGGATAATGGCTTTTTTGGTATGTACCTGACCAGACACATGCAGGTACTGGAATGTCCACAAAGATTCATTACAAAAAAGAATAAAGGGAGCAAACACAATGTCTTATGCTCATTGCCTCAAAGTCATGTCTCTTTATTTGAGAGGTGATCTTTGCCAGCCATACAAGGCATCCCTGAACCTTGTTTTGATGAATCTTTTGCACATCCACAAAACAAACAGCATCAAAATTACTATATTAAAAGACCTAAATTGTGCTTTCGACAAAAATAGGAAATGTTAGAGAAACAGATATGTTTCTCAAGAGAATCCCATCCATGTGGAGCAGAGTTCCTCCTGATCCCTATTTAAGCACAACTTGGACCAATGGATGGATAATCAGAAATTCACCCCTGGTCTGGCTCCTATGTCTCAGATGGACAGAAGCCATCAGTAAATCACCCCTATATATCAAATATAAATCAAATTTGGGGATCATGTTTGGGTTACACGGCTAGGTTTTTAAGGGATCTAGTGGTCATTAGCCTAGTATACACCTATGAACCTAAGAAAACAGCAAAATTCTAGAGTTACTGATGAGAGGAGAAGCTCTGAGGTTTGAAAGAAGTAACTAATTAACCAGGACAAGAAGAGCAGGAGAAGATTTTAGAGTTAAGGACAGGAGGGTGGATACATTTCTTGAAACTGTTTTGAGTCTGAGGTAATCTGAGGGCAGATGGCAACCAGTTCTACGGTTTAGTCCCAAGGCATGAGTAAAAGGCTTTACCATTTGCACTTGAGGCCTTGAACTAACAGGCAAGGTATTTGTCTCTACAGCTGAGTTCTCTTGTGGGCTTGGCCATCTGCAGGCTATTCCAGATTCAACTGTGAAATGCTTCATCACTGCTGCCTTCTGTTCAGACTGCATATGTGCTGTAGAAGCTGTAATACAGGTGCAGTATTCTACTGATGACAGCATTAAATTTCAGCATGAGGCAACTAAAACAGACAAAACACAAAGCTAGAACAATCTTTTCAGAACACAGCAATTTTATACCCAACTGTTTACATCCCACAGAACTGACCATAATACACTTAAAATACTTAACAGACTCTGATAGACTATTGTACATTTCTATTCACTCGGTGACAATTATTTTTTCTTACACTAAACTTGACTACAGCAGTTGCAGCATTCACTGAAGTGAAGGTCCAAGCATGGAACGAGTTCAACAAGACCATGGAGGATAACTTTCAGATAGCCTCAACCAGGGTCTGACAATCAGATTACTCACTTATATTCTACATTAGGTGGCTAACAGGAGATCTAACACCTTCATCACCTGTCTTCAGTGTTCCTCACAGCACTCATCTCATGCAAGTTAAGCCCTTTACAATTTACATAGAGTGGGACAGAAAGGTTTTTTATCAAGTTAATTTTTGCCTCCATGCCTCCTAACCATCAAGCCTGTCCTTGAGCAGATAATGCCCATTTGCTCTTCTTCTCAAGGGATTTCAGCTACAGCTGAGGTAAGAGCTAATAGATGGAGATCATCATTCAATCAGCCATAAGGGAACTTTGCGCTCTTATCAGCATCCTGACAATGAGAACATTTTAAATGGCCTAACCCTACCTTATGAGCAGGGGGATGAGAGAACCATGTTACCACACTGGGTCCCAATGTCATCCCTTTTTGAATGAGTGCTTTTACACACTTGCCCAGAGGGCTAGCACCTACTGGTGGCTTACTGAGCCTAACACTGGCCTCCAGGCAGCCTTCTGTGTCAATGCCCCCCCCCCCCCCCCCAGGAACAGTGGCAGTATGTCTGACAGGTTCCAAACACACTTTCTCTCTCTTCCCCCCTCCCCCCAGCACAGGCCCTCCCATCATCCCTGCCAGCACTGTCAAGCACCTAAACCAGTATTTCAACTCTGATCACCCAGGCAGTAGTCAGGGTGAGAGAAACATTTTAGCTTTCTATCTTTTTCTACCTTACCAGTGGGAAGGGTGATAACATTAAACCTTTACCTTTGTGTCTCAAACCCTAAGGCCTAAGGTTAGAGACAATACGCTTTTCAAGTAACTCCTAACATTTACAACTACAAGTTTCTATATGTAAGCAAAATGCACACTAGCAAACTTCTCTTCCAGTCTAACAATTCCTTGGTCTGCTAAGCTTCGGAATACTACAGTGCTGCTCAATTTCACATTAAGTAACAGCCACACTTACACAGTGTTTTTTATAAGAATAATTGTTGAACCAGGCAATTTTTCCTGATGGTGTTCTGGTAGTAAACAGCAAAGACTTTCCAGTACCATCCTCTTTACATTATCCAAAGAAGCATCCACACTAGGTTCCTTCATTCATTTAGTGAAATCAAGCCATTAAAAGCACACTGATGCACATACACACTTTCTAAGCTGCAGTGTCCAAGACTCAAGAGTTCCTGAAATATAGTGTGCCAAAGATTCAGAATTACTTCCAAAGATTAACAAAGACAAAAACAGAGAAAATTTGACTTTCAACCCTAATATCTCAAAGATGAACAAGATATGACTTAGAATCTACAAGGAAGAAAAATCTGGATTTAGCCACACCTCCACAGAAACACTTGCGCACGCAGGCGCGCGCACACACACACACACACACACACACACACACACACACACACACAAAACCCGACCCCCCTTCCCTAAAAAGATTAAAATCAATCTCATATCAAACAACACATGGGGGTTTACTCATAAAATCATTGCTATGATATCATCAGAGCTCAGAAAATTCCAAAAAAACAAACCAACTTTAACATGCAATATCTGCAAGTTTAGGCTACCATATACAAAAAAGTGCACATATAATGCAAAAAACAAGCAGCCAAGATTTAAGTATATATAAAAAAAGCTATAATAAGCCAAAGTAGCCCAAGCATACACTGCCATTTGTGAAACACAAAACATTTAAAACTGCCAGCATATAATCAGAATCCCAAAATAGGAATAATGCAACAAAATATATATTTTCTTAATTTCAACAATTATGAAGTCCTACTGCTTTGGGAAATGGTGCAGGAGGAATAGTAAAATACCATGTGCCTATTGTCTACTGATACAATCAGGATGTGAAATTCCATGAAATGAGTGAATGGAAAATTTCCCTAAATTTTACAAAAACCTGATTAAGAACAGTCTGATGCACCAAACCAGGACCCTAGCTTATCTTGGAAGTTTTAGGAATTATTCTAAGGCAAACATCCTACTATTAAGTGACAAACTGGGAACATTTCAAGGCACTCCAAACTGACAACACTGCTGCCTATGCAGAAGTGTACATGGAAAGCCTGTACAGTCAAGTTAATGGCTACATAGAGACAGCTGTACCTATTCAGAATAAGCACAGGACAAACCCAAAAAACAAGCCACCCTGGTGAAATCCCAACATCCATACATTATATAGCAAAAGGAAGAAAATCATGGCAAAAATTAGCAAGTGCAATGCTTATCAAGTTAAAAAGTCCCCCATCAATCTACACTAGCAACTCAGGCAGCTAATCAAATCTACCTAAGTCAGATTTGAGGTAAAAACAGCTTCCCAGGCAAAGGACAATTAGATAATATTATGTAGTTATGTCAACATCCTCAAAGGCAAAATGCAACAAGGTGCCCAGCTAATTGTAAATGGAGCCACCTAATATTGCACTGGAAGATATAGCAAATCTATGGGCCTACAAATTTAGCTCCAATTTTATCCCCACCCCCGGACATTCTCATGAAAACCCCTTAACTACAACTCTCACAGCTATCATTAGAAAATGTCCTCAATGTATTCTCAAATGCCAAGAACACTGCATCAATGGTCTCAGATAATATCCCAGGATGTTTCCTTAATAGTGGGAAACATAACCTTTCATGACCACTAGAATCAGTACTTAACCATAGCCTCCAGACAGGCTTTGTACCAAGCGAATGGAGGGCTGCAAATGTCATCATCCCTCTGTACAAATGAGGACAATCCATGGGCCCAGGTAACACTAAGTGTGACTAGTAGCATTAGAACAAGAACACTTGTCCATCTACTTACTTAACTGAATAAACTACTTGGAACTCCAACAAGGTGTCTTTATTCATTGCACAGGGTGAATACTAGTGGCAGAGTCTCCTTGATCTGCTAGATAAAGTGATTTTATCTAGACTAATCTTTTGTACTCTGTTTCTTGTTAGTCCCATCATGCAGAATCCTTTATAAATGCAATCTATGAACACCTACCTTCAGGAATGCATGAATCATGCAATCCCAAATAAAACCAAGACCCAATCCTCCAAAGTTAGGCGTCCTGTCTGGTGGACCCCAGCCATAAACAAACTATACAGTAGAAGGAGGAAGCTACTACATGATAGAGCAAAATCCCAAAAGGGAAGGCATCTCTGATCAGTATTAGAAAAAAACTACGGGCACTCATAAAATCGTCTAAGGCCAGCTTCGAGGGAAAACTTGCACAGGACACTAAGGATAATCACAAGGCTTTCTTTAGTTATGTTAGGAACCTGGGTGGGAATTCCCAGATATGCTCAAGTAGTAGTCCAAAATGACAAAAAATACACCGAACCCACAGACATTGCCAACATCCTAGCTGACAGGTTCAGTGCAAACTTATCCCCCCTTCCCCACCAAAAGGGCAAATATCTATCCCAGCAGGGTGCTGCCCCCCTGACATCTCAGATGCTCAGGTAAGAGCCGCCCTCTCCAAAGCAAAAAACACAGCATCAATGGGACCAGACGGTGTCCCGGGATGCATCCTACATGAACTCCAAGAAGAACTAAACCCAAACATAAAACTACTGTTCAATCTCAGCCTTACTACAGGATATGTACCCAAAGAGTGGGGTACAGCAACAGTGGTCCCTCTCCACAAAGGTGGTGCCTGATCAGATCCTGGAAACTATCGCCCCATAAGCCTGACTAGCTTGGTCTGCAAAGCTATGGAAAAGATCATCATGGACCTCATAAATAAAGATATTGGGGACCTACAGACACTGGATCCTACCCAGTTCGGCTTTGTTAAGGGCAGATCCTGCCTCTTAAACCTGGTTGATTTCTTTGAAACAGTCACCAAGGCCATTGACGAGGGGAAGGTAGTCCACACAGCCTACCTTGACCTTGCAAAAGCCTTCGATACAATACCCTACTCGGGCATTATAGATAAGCTCACCAGCTTAAATATAAACCCCTATGTCACTAGATGGGTTGCAAACTGGCTCAAGGACAGAACCCACATGGTTAGAATTGCTGGAGCCATGTCAGACTCCAAACCAGTTACAAGTGGCATCCCACAAGGCTCAGTCCTGGGACCTCTCTTGTTCGGTATATATTTCTTGGAGGTACAGGCTAACATGGAAGGACTGTGGCTGACCAAGTTTGTAGATGACTGCAAACTGGGCGCCATAATCGACTCTCCAGCTGACACAAGCATCCTACAAAAGGGCCTCATAGAAACAGACAACTGGTGCCAGAGCCATGGCCTCAAGCTAAACGCCAAAAAGTGTATAGTCATCCCCTTTGGCAAAAACAAAGTGTCCAAAATTAATTTCACCCAACTAATAGACCTCCCTACTAGGCCAAACAAAGATGGTTCCTCCGGTACCATCTTAGACTGGATATTAACAACACATCCCAACCGTATCTCGAAAGCTGGTGTAATACCAGACCCCCTAGGCGACCACTTAGCAGCCTTCACTGACTGCCTATCCTCACACATAGAAAAACAACACAGTTTCAAACAATCCCGTAACCTATCTTCCTTCAACCCCGAAATCTTCTCTGAATGCCTCAAGGTTACTAATTGGTCCTCACTGAAAATCCTTCCACTAGGTAACGCCGTCACATATTTTAACCAAACCTTCCTTACCTTACTTGATAAAGTAGCCCCTTTACAAACCAAACGTATCAAAACAAATTCCTGCCCCTGGCTATCCCAAGAAACTAAATTGATAATCACTCAGAGAAACAAAAAGTGGAAACTGTACCAAAAACAGAAAAAAACCCACCACCCTCCAAGAATATAAACATCTTCGTAACCCGGCCAAAAAATCAATAACAAAAGATCGCAAAAACTACTACAGCAGTCTGCAATACAAACACTCAAACAATCCAAAGAAATTCTGGACATCCATCTCTTCAATACTCAACCCTGGTAATACTTCCAACCCCTGCCTCAATCCCAACCTCTCAAGTCTTGAAACGGCCACTAACTTCAACACATATTTCATTGATTGTTTAGCTAAATTATCTTCCACTTTCCCCAATCCATCCATCAATACAAACCCCTCACCCTGCACCCCAAACCCTCTCTCTCACCCCCTCCTCCACCGCTATTCTCACTTAAACCTGTCTCCATCTATACTATAAAAAGACTACTGCAAAAGCTAAAACCATGCCGCAATGCCCCTGACAATCTTCCAGCAAATTTTCTTCAAATATCAGCCGAATCTATAGCCTATCCCATATCCATCCTCATTAATAGATCCATTCAGGAATCCTATATACCAACCATCTGGCATTATGCATACATAATACCTCTCCACAAAGGTGGTAAGAACACAGACACTACCAACTTCAGACCCATAGCTATACTCTCTCCTCTCTCTAAAATTCTAGAGAAAGCCATCCACTCCCAGCTCATGCCCTACCTAATCCAGCACAAACTCCTCTCTCCCACCCAGCACGGCTTCCGCCCATGCCACAGCACCATGACAGCCCTCATTTCCTTCCTCAAAACAGTCAACCTAGCATGTGAGGGCAGCAAATATGTATCTTCTCTTTTTCTTGACCTCTCAAAGGCATTCAACACTATTTCCCATTCCCTCCTCCTGTCCCAGCTCTCACACTTGCATCTATCTCCCTCAACCCTAGACTGGTTCTCCAGCTACCTTTCCACGCGCCAGCAGGCTGTACAATGGAAAGAGTCAACCTCCCCTTTCTTACCTACACCCACAGGAGTTCCCCAAGGATCAATACTTGGCCCTCTGCTCTTCAACTTATTCATTAACAACTTTCACCTCTCCATCCCTGAAGCCTCAGTCATCCAATACGCAGATGACTCCACTATCATCTGCTCAGCCTCCTGCCCCTCCAAACTTCTACTTAATACCCAAACAGCCTTCTCCAAAATTGAATCATGGATGCAATCGCATCACTTGGCCCTAAATGCCAACAAAACAAAGCTAATGATATTTACTCCCACTAAAACTTCCCAGTTCCATAAAGTCCAATTTTCCATCAAAAGCCACAATAACACTCCTCTTGAAATCGTTCCTAGTACCAAACTACTTGGCATTAACATCGATGAAAACCTAAAATTCGACTCCCACATCCTCTCGGCAATCAAAAAAACCCACCAGAAAATCGGCCTCCTCTACAGACACAACTACTACCTTACTCCATCTTCCCGTCATACCCCTGCATCTACCTTCCTTCTCCCCTCTCTCTTGTACGGTGCTCCCCTATTCTCCAACCTACAACTCGGACTCCATGCTAAACTTGAGGCCTGTTACAACAAAATCTGCAAATTTGCAACCAATTCTAAGAACTCTTCCCATCACTGTCACTCCCTACACACCCTAAACTGGCTAGAACTCCACAACTACCTAAAGTACCTACAACTTACAACAGCCCACAAACTCATCTTTAAACCAGCAGAATGCTCCTCTCTTGCTAAATCTCTAACACCCTACACACCTACCCGTACCCTGAGATCCACAGGCCAAAATCTCCTGCATGTACACAAACCCATCCACCCAAATGGTAAACTACTACTATCCCACACTATAGCCAAACTATGGAACAATCTCCCCACACCACTACATAATATACCTAACCACAACAATTTCAAATCCATGCTTCTCTCCCATCTCTCCTCCAAATGGGAATGTCCTTCACATGCTCCCACCTAAAACTCCCACACTACTAACTCCACACCTAAATCATCATTTCTTTGCCTACTTTAACTTAATTCAGAGATCTTGCTCAGAACACCTTTTCATAAATCTTTTGCATGCATGCCTCTGGCCTACCTTACTCATATTCTCAAACTTTCATAGTTTGTTTTTCTTATCCATTGTACCCATAATATTGTTTTCCTCTGTAATATTGTTAATTTGTCTCTATTCGTATGTATTTGTATGTCTGTCTGGGGCTTTTCCCCTCGGGTCTCCACTGAAAAAGGGTAATTCTTACCCAGCTAGACCAACCCGGTTAACAAATGCAAATAAATAAATAATCCATTAAGTATAGAAGAAGTAATTAGGGACCTGGGGACCCAAGTTGATAGCAATCGCTCATTTGACAACCACGTGGCCAAAGTGGTTAGAAAAACATTTTATATAGCCCACCTAATCATGAAGGGATTCACATCTAGATGAGGGGAGGTCATCGTGCCTCTTTACTCATCCCTCATCAGGCCCATAATTGAGTACAATGCCCCTTTTGGGATGTACCTTACCAGACACCTGCAGCAACTGGAAAGACCCCAAAAGTACCTCACCAAGAGGATCAAAGGGCTCAAACAGATGCCATATGCTGCCCGGTTAAAGAAACTCCAGCTCTACTCAGTGGCATACCGCTTGCTCAGAGGCGATCTGTGCCTGACGTATAAAGCCATGTCCAATCTGGAATTAATGGACATGCTGCACCTCAGAAAATTCAAATCCCATCGAGCTACGCGCTCGAGAGACTTGAACCTCAGCATGAAATAAATAGGAGAAGCTGGAGGGACAGATTCATAACCCAGAGGCTCCCTTCACTCTGGAATAAAATCCCAGTCCAGGTTAGGCAGAGTCCCTCATTGACTCTCTTCAAGTGGAATCTTGATGAGTGGATGGGAGATAGTAGGTTTAACCCGGGTATCACTTCTGTGTCACTGTCAGACAGAGGCACAGTATACTAACCTCGAAAAAGGGCATAACAAAATTCATTTAAAATGGGTGGTGAAAGCCAAACACACTCTGGCTAGGCTTATAAATGCCCTAGGGCAGATAGCCTAGTATGAACCTATGAACCCTCTGGGTCACGGGTGGGATACCAGACTTGACTTGAATCTTCTGGATTACCTCTGTCATAAATTTGACTAGTCTGACTAGCAAATCCATGAAAAGAATCATGGAAATGCTAAACAATGACATAATAAACCTTCATACACTGGATCCAACCAAGGACAGGCCATGCCTACTCCACCTGGTGGACGTCTTTGAGAGGATCTCTAAAGCAATGGACAAGTGCAAAACAGTGCATAGTTTCTTCCTTAACCTGACTAAAGCATTCAACACAACACTCTACCCTGGGCATCGTAGACAAACTCACAAAATTAGGAATAAACCCCTATGTCACCTACTTGACAGCCAGCTGGTACACAGATAGGACCCAATAAGTTAGGACGGGGAGTCTATCTCCACAAAGAGCCCAGTTACTAGTAAAGTCTCAAGACTTGGTGTTGGGACTGCTCTTTTGTGCCATCTACTTCTCTGAAGTCAAGGCCAACATCAATGGCCTCTGGATGACCCAACTTTGCAGTTCAGTTATAGAATCCCATAAGGACACACATATCCTCCATGAAGGCCTGACACCAATAACTGGTGCCAGAGCCACTGTCTAAAACTCTATACCAAGAAATGCATAATAATATTGTTTGGGAAGGCAGCTGCTCTTGGAAACTACCACATTGATAATACACCCTTAGGAGTAGACCCAAAGGTCAGGGGTTTAGGAACACACTGACACAGTAACCTGGCCTTTGACCATCTTGTATCTATGGTATTAAAGAAATCACCTAAGGATGTCATTGTTCAGCTGTATTTGACCCTCATCAGACTAATCATTGAGTACAATGCTCCCTTTGGTAAGTACCTGACCAGGCACATGCAACAACTGAAGAGTCCACAGTGGTTCCTCACAAAATGATTACAAGGCATAAGTAATGCATCCTACACAGACCGCCTGAAATCCCTATCCCTTTACTTGGTCTCCTACAGACTGCTAAGAGGCGATCTATGCCTGGCCTACAAAGCATACTCTGATACTGCTCTAATGATCCTGTTGCACATCCGCAAAACAAACCACATTAGATTTACCTGATCCAGGGATTTAAACCTTGTCTGCAATATAAATAGGACATGTTGGATTGACAGGAATGTATTACAGAGGCTACCACTTCCCTGGAACAGGCTTGCCATCATGGGAAGTAAAGTTCTTCTTTAACCCAATTCAAGCATAGCGTGGACCAGTGGATAAGGAACAGCAAATTTACACCTGGCCTGGCACCTATGTTTCTAACCATGACACACATAAAACAGAGTAAAAAATCTGAGTAAATGTTATATCAGTCCAGGGAAAATAAGGACTTATGTGAAATATAAGTGGTTGATTACTATGTTGAATGTGCAAGTTGTTCACCATTAACTAAGTTTCCCATTCATTTCAAATGGGGAAATTGTTCCTTTTAAATCAATGTTACCACTCAGAAAATTTTAATTAGAATTTAAAGGTCACTCTTCAGGGTCTAACACTGTGTAGCAAACCATCTTCGGTATCAAATGGTCCCGTTATCTAGATGAGTTAAGTCAAAAATGTTTGCATATCCATACGGTGAAATTCTCATTTTATCAATTCCTTTTTAACGTTCTAGCCCTTTACTACCATTAAACCAATCAATATAATATTCAGCAAGCTCCCTTCCATATGCAACATTACCAATCAGACCAAATGTTACTTCACATGGATAAACAGTACAGATGTTACTAAATAAAACATTTTTTTAATTTACCAATAAGCTGAAAGTGATCCTTATAAAAGTCCTACCACATGGGAAAAATACAAGATGGGAAGTGGGATATATTTGCTGAGACTGTTTGAATTAATTCTTACTATTTACATGGCTCAGAATGCAATAAAGATAGGATGCAATTTTAAATTTAGAAATCTTATCAGTTACAGTGGAATGCATGTAATGACCAGTGTCGGTTCACAAAAAAACAACAGCTTATAAAGTATAATTACCAGCACATTTCTAACATGGTGTTTTACTGAGTGAAAACATATGACTGGACTTTAATAGTGGAAGCTTGAAAACTGGTCTCCATCTTATGTTACATTATCTTGGCAGGTTTTGGAAATTGCTCAACTGTATGTATAAGAAATTCAGTATTTTTAAATGGTGGCTTTCATCCAATGTGAACTAAAACTAGTTGACTAGTGCAGGAATCCTGCAGATTAAATAAACACTGTTTTCACAGCTTTAATCAGGTCACCAAATCAAAAGCGTATTTTGATGGGACACTTTCTGGAAGTCATTTGTTACAGCTCCTTGTGCTAGGTCCCCATCTAATTCTAGAGAAAAAAAGTATAAAAGAAAAGCTGACTTGCACAATTTTACTGAAATTAAACAGTCTATGCATTTAAGGCTTAACATTTCTGAAGCCCTGTAAGCCCCTCTTTCCAATCACAATGTCTCAAGTGGCAGCTGTGCACAGTATGATGAGGCACAAAGGCCAAAGTCAACAGATGAGCTGGCCTGAACATACTTTCTGTGTGTTCTGATTATAAATCGTGCTGGTGATGATTAGAGAACTCCAGTACAGGATGTTGACTCTTAAAAATGTCCACAGAAAACCATTTTTCTTTTCTGTCAGGATTTCTTTTTAAATTTCTGATGAATGCAGTACTGCATCTTTTTATTTTAAACAGTTGAAAATCATGTGGTAATATGAATGAAAGTGAAACCACATGATGTTACCTTATAGTCATGGAACAGTGTTCTTTTTCCCTAGACTGGTTTAATTGTATCATCTAGTTTTATCAAACCGATACCCAGTACTCTTTAACTAAATGTCAAAGGCCTGTGGTCATACTTCTGAGTACTGGAATGCTCAGATCCTACTTGGGAATGTTAAACTTACCAGACATTTCAACCACAGCTTTCTGAAGAAAAAAGTGTCATAATAAAAAGCCATATAACTATATACTTTCTATAATCCTTGCTCAAGTAAAAGTCCAAAAGCTTTTAAAAAACATCAAAGCAGGTGTATTAGGCAGAATGTTGCAGCAAGGATTAGACCAGTATTTTAATTACACATGGATCTCATTAAGTCTACTAAATACTTTTAAATTATGCTCTCTAATCCAATGACAAACTTTAAATATTTAAACTTACAAATTTTTCTAATGTTTGCAGTATTCACATGGTACTGTTAAAAGTACGGTCAGTAAAGGAATGTTGTTGTGTCTTTCGGCTTTTCGCGATTAGGGGTCGCCACAGCGGAACTCCGGTCCGCTAATGATTGGCAGTGGATTTTTACGTGCCGAGTTGCCAGCTCCGATGCACAACCTTCAACGAAGGTACGCCCATTCACGCATGTCTCCTCTCAGAAGACGGTCTAGCTGAGAATCGAATGGGACAACATCATGCTGTGAGGCGACAACGCTATCGCAGCACCACCACCGCAGTGTACGGTCAAGTAAAGGAATATAGTGGCAAATTCTTTAGAATACTTTTGTTCCAGATCTAAATAAGCCATTAAAAAAAAATAAATCATTAGAAAACAAGCTTAGAAATCATACAGGATTTACAAAGAAAATGAGTAGTCGCTTTGCTTGCACAACTGAGCAATTTCAAGACAGAATTACTTTTCACTGAA